>NC_092260.1:31207198-31259698 GCF_036320965.1 Panulirus ornatus
TCCCTCACCCTATGATCCACTTCCGCTTCCATGGTTCCATCCGCTGACAGATCCACTCCCAGATATCTAAAACACTTCACTTCCTCCAGTTTTTCTCCATTCAAACTCACCTCCCAATTGACTTGACCCTCAACCCTACTGTACCTAATAACCTTGCTCTTATTCACATTTACTCTTAACTTTCTTCTTCCACACACTTTACCAAACTCAGTCACCAGCTTCTGCAGTTTCTCACATGAATCCGCCACCAGCGCTGTATCATCAGCGAACAACAACTGACTCACTTCCCAAGCTCTCTCATCCCCAACAGACTTCATACTTGCCCCTCTTTCCAAGACTCTTGCATTTACCTCCCTAACAACCCCATCCATAAACAAATTAAACAACCATGGAGACATCACACACCCCTGCCGCAAACCTACATTCACTGAGAACCAATCACTTTCCTCTCTTCCTACACGTACACACGCCTTACATCCTCGATAAAAACTTTTCACTGCTTCTAACAACTTGCCTCCCACACCATATTTTCTTAATACCTTCCACAGAGCATCTCTATCAACTCTATCATATGCCTTCTCCAGATCCATAAATGCTACATACAAATCCATTTGCTTTTCTAAGTATTTCTCACATACATTCTTCAAAGCAAACACCTGATCCACACATCCTCTACCACTTCTGAAACCACACTGCTCTTCCCCAATCTGATGCTCTGTACATGCCTTCACCCTCTCAATCAATACCCTCCCATATAATTTACCAGGAATACTCAACAAACTTATACCTCTGTAATTTGAGCACTCACTCTTATCCCCTTTGCCTTTGTACAATGGCACTATGCACGCATTCCGCCAATCCTCAGGCACCTCACCATGAGTCATACATACATTAACTAACCTTACCAACCAGTCAACAATACAGTCACCCCCTTTTTTAATAAATTCCACGGCAATACCATCCAAACCTGCTGCCTTGCCGGCTTTCATCTTCCGCAAAGCTTTTACTACCTCTTCTCTGTTTACCAAATCATTTTCCCTAACCCTCTCACTTTGCACACCACCTCGACCCAAACACCCTATATCTGCCACTCTGTCATCAGACACATTCAACAAACCTTCAAAATACTCATTCCATCTCCTTCTCACATCACCACTACTTGTTATCACCTCCCCATTTACGCCCTTCACTGAAGTTCCCATTTGCTCCCTTGTCTTACGCACCCTATTTACCTCCTTCCAGAACATCTTTTTATTCTCCCTAAAATATATATATATATATATTGTTTTATTTATTTATTTATTTTGCTTTGTCGCTGTCTCCCGCGTTGGCGAGGTAGCGCAAGGTAATAGACGAAAGAATGGCCCGACCCACCCACATACACATGTATATACATACGTCCACACACGCAAATATACATACCTATACATCTCTACGTATACATGTGAAGGAAAATAGTGAAACTGGAGAAAAATGTAGCTTAGACATTGAAGCTTATTGATACAGTGGTTAAATTGATGAGAACTGCTATTGACGTTTGTGTAAATAGATTATACATTTCCTTTTTTCCATAGCCAGAGGTTGAACCATTATGTGACATTCATTTTTTTCATTCATTTCAAGCTAGAAGTTTCAGTTTTCTAAATTGTTTCTTACATTTCTCATATGTATATATATGTATGTGTGTGTGTGTGTATATATATATATATATATATATATATATATATATATATATATATATATATATATATATATATATATATATATATACACACAGACATATACATATATACACATGTACATAATTCATACTGTCTGCCCTTATTAATTCCCATCGCCACCCCACCACACATGAAATAACAACCCCCTCCCCCCTTCATGTGTGCGAGGTAGCGCTAGGAAAAGACAATAAAGGCCACATTCGTTCACACTCAGTCTCTAGCTGTCATGTGATAATGCACCGAAACCACAGCTCCCTTTCCACATCCAGGCCCCACAAAACTTTCCATGGTTTACGCCAGACGCTTCATATGCCCTGGTTCAATCCATTGACAGCACGTCGACCCCAGTATACCACATCGTTCCAATTTACTCTATTCCTTGCACGCCTTTCAACCTCCTGCATGTTCAGGTCCCGATCACTCAAAATCTTTTTCACTCCATCCTTCCACCTCCAATTTGGTCTCCCACTTCTCCTCGTTCCCTCCACCTCTGACACATATATCCTCTTGGTCAATCTTTCCTCATTCATTCTCTCCATGTGACCAAACCATTTCAAAACACCCTCTTCTGCTCTCTCAACCACACTCTTTCTATTTCCACACATCTCTCTTACCTTATTATTACTTACTCGATCAAACCACCTCACACCACATATTGTCTTCAAACATCTCATTTCCAGCACATCCACCCTCCTGCGCACAACTCTATCCATAGCCCACGCCTCGCTACCATACAACATTGTTGGAACCACTATTCCTTCAAACATACCCATTTTTGCTTTCCGAGATAATGTTCTCGACTTCCAAACATTCTTCAAGGCTCCTAGAAT
Source organism: Panulirus ornatus (assembly GCF_036320965.1). Lineage (NCBI taxonomy): Eukaryota > Metazoa > Arthropoda > Malacostraca > Decapoda > Palinuridae > Panulirus > Panulirus ornatus. The sequence continues at coordinate 31,209,750 of NC_092260.1, forward strand.
TTTCGCCCTCTCCCCCACACTATGATTCACTTCCGCTTCCATGGTTCCATCCGCTGACAGATCCACTCCCAGATATCTAAAACACTTTACTTCCTCCAGTTTTTCTCCATTCAAACTTACCTCCCAATTGACTTGACCCTCAATCCTACTGTACCTAATAACCTTGCTCTTTTTCACATCTACTCTTAACTTTCTTCTTTCACACACTTTACCAAACTCAGTCACCAGCTTCTGCAGTTTCTCACATGAATCAGCCACCAGCGCTGTATCATCAGCGAACACCAACTGACTCACTTCCCAAGCTCTCTCATCCACAACAGACTGCATACTTGCCCCTCTTTCCAAAACTCTTGCTTTCTCCTCCCTATCAACCCCATCCATAAACAAATTAAACAACCATGGGGACATCACACACCCGTGCCGCAAACCTACATTCACTGAGAACCAATCACTTTCCTCTCATCCTGCACGTACACATGCCTTACATCCTCGATAAAAACTTTTCACTGCTTCTAACAACTTGCCTCCCACACCATATATTCTTAATACCTTCCACAGAGCATCTCTATCAACTCTATCATATGCCTTCTCCAGATCCGTAAATGCTACATACAAATCCATTTGCTTTTCTAAGTATTTCTCACAAACATTCTTCAAAGCAAACACCTGATATATATATATATATATATATATATATATATATATATATATATATATATATATATATATATATATATATATATATATATATAAATAAAGTGCGTAAGACAAGGGAGCAAATGGGAACTTCAGTGAAGGGCGCAAATGGGGAGGTGATAACAAGTAGTGGTGATGTGAGAAGGAGATGGAGTGAGTATTTTGAAGGTTTGTTGAATGTGTTTGATGATAGAGTGGCAGATATAGGGTGTTTTGGTCGAGGTGGTGTGCAAAGTGAGAGGGTTAGGGAAAATGATTTGGTAAACAGAGAAGAGGTAGTGAAAGCCTTGCGGAAGATGAAAGCCGGCAAGGCAGCAGGTTTGGATGGCATTGCAGTGGAATTTATTAAAAAAGGGGGTGATTGTATTGTTGACTGGTTGGTAAGGTTATTTAATGTATGTATGAATCATGGTGAGGTGCCTGAGGATTGGCGGAATGCGTGCATAGTGCCATTGTACAAAGGCAAAGGGGATAAGAGTGAGTGCTCAAATTACAGAGGTATAAGTTTGTTGAGTATTCCTGGTAAATTATATGGGAGGGTATTGATTGAGAGGGTGAAGGCATGTACAGAGCATCAGATTGGGGAAGAGCAGTGTGGTTTCAGAAGTGGTAGAGGATGTGTGGATCAGGTGTTTGCTTTGAAGAATGTATGTGAGAAATACTTAGAAAAGCAAATGGATTTGTATGTAGCATTTATGGATCTGGAGAAGGCATATGATAGAGTTGATAGAGATGCTCTGTGGAAGGTATTAAGAATATATGGTGTGGGAGGAAAGTTGTTAGAAGCAGTGAAAAGTTTTTATCGAGGATGTAAGGCATGTGTACGTTTAGGAAGAGAGGAAAGTGATTGGTTCTCAGTGAATGTAGGTTTGCGGCAGGGGTGTGTGATGTCTCCATGGTTGTTTAATTTGTTTATGGATGGGGTTGTTAGGGAGGTAAATGCAAGAGTTTTGGAAAGAGGGGCAAGTATGAAGTCTGTTGGGGATGAGAGAGCTTGGGAAGTGAGTCAGTTGTTGTTCGCTGATGATACAGCGCTGGTGGCTGATTCATGTGAGAAAATGCAGAAGCTGGTGACTGAGTTTGGAAAAGTGTGTGGAAGAAGAAAGTTAAGAGTAAATGTGAATAAGAGCAAGGTTATGAGGTCCAGTAGGGTTGAGGGTCAAGTCAATTGGGAGGTGAGTTTGAATGGAGAAAAACTGGAGGAAGTGAAGTGTTTTAGATATCTGGGAGTGGATCTGGCAGCGGATGGAACCATGGAAGCGGAAGTGGATCATAGGGTGGGGGAGGGGGCGAAAATCCTGGGGGCCTTGAAGAATGTGTGGAAGTCGAGAACATTATCTCGGAAAGCAAAAATGGGTATGTTTGAAGGAATAGTGGTTCCAACAATGTTGTATGGTTGCGAGGCGTGGGCTATGGATAGCGTTGTGCGCAGGAGGATGGATGTGCTGGAAATGAGATGTTTGAGGACAATGTGTGGTGTGAGGTGGTTTGATCGAGTGAGTAACGTAAGGGTAAGAGAGATGTGTGGAAATAAAAAGAGCGTGGTTGAGAGAGCAGAAGAGGGTGTTTTGAAGTGGTTTGGGCACATGGAGAGGATGAGTGAGGAGAGATTGACCAAGAGGATATATGTGTCGGAGGTGGAGGGAACAAGGAGAAGAGGGAGACCAAATTGGAGGTGGAAAGATGGAGTGAAAAAGATTTTGTGTGATCGGGGCCTGAACATGCAGGAGGGTGAAAGGAGGGCAAGGAATAGAGTGAATTGGAGCGATGTGGTATACCGGGGTTGACGTGCTGTCAGTGGATTGAATCAAGGCATGTGAAACGTCTGGGGTAAACCATGGAAAGCTGTGTAGGTATGTATATTTGCGTGTGTGGACGTATGTATATACATGTGTATGGGGGGGGGGGGGTTGGGCCATTTCTTTCGTCTGTTTCCTTGCGCTACCTCGCAAACGCGGGAGAGAGCGACAAAGTATAATAAATAAATATAAATATATATATATATATATATATATATATATATATATATATATATATATATATATATATATATGAGGATATTCCAAAAAAAGCCCAGTCCTCTGTTCCTAACGCTACCTCGCTAACGTGGGAAATGGCGAATAGTTTAAGAAAAAAAAAAAAAAATATATATATATATATATATATATATATATATATATATATATATATATATATATATATATATATATGTGTGTGTGTGTGTGTATGAGTGGATGGGCCGTTCTTCGTTTGTTTCGTGGCGCTACCTCGCTGACGCGGGAAACGGCGATCAAGTACAATTAATAAACACTGTTATTATTATTATTATTATTATTATTATTAATATTATTATTATTATTATTATTATTATTATTATTATTATTATAATTATTATTATTAATGTTTCACACTTGTAGGTGTGTGGTTGTCTGGCGTTACTGGTTGGACGGAGCCGTTACGTTTCTCAAGACACAGGGCTTTAAACCTCTCCTGAAGTTAGTGTTTCCACTCTTCTTGAAGTATGGTATGAGGCGGCGGGCCAGGCACCAAGGCATCGGCGTACACTCACCAGATGAGATATACCACATCTGCAAGAAAGATTGCAACACCCTTGCTGGTTTCCTGGGTAAGGTCTAACATGTTTTATTAATGACATTTTTACATATCAACAGTGCTAGTCCTTCATTGTGTGAACGAGCTCATTCCATCAATTAACAGAGTGCGATTAAATATATTTGAACTAGATACAGAATACTCGAAACAATAGCTATTTTATTGATTGCTCATCGCTGTCTTCATCTAAACCCTAGTAAAGCAGACGGGCCCACCTTTACTGTGTATATGAAAAAAAAATTTGAACTTACTTGCCACGAGAATCTTTGTCATGAGACAAAGTATTCTGGATAGGAGTTACAAAGAGTACAAGAGACATATGTGTAAGGGGCGAGAATGTAATAAAAATCGCTGGGAGAATCCTGATGACAAAGTATGAATAGGAAAGCTCTCTAGGAAGTCCTGACTGTATATGGTGTGCATGAGAAACTTTCATTTATTTTACTTCTTATATGATGCGGAGTCCAGTCACAGACGAAAGTCTATATCAAGGCTAGACTTCAAAAGAAGTATAAATGGGGTTAAAGAGAGACAGAAGTAACGAGAGAAATCAACAGAAGTTTTTATGAACCTTAACTGAAGGGGAAATCTTGTCTTTTCAAAATAGCAGGTTACAGCTGTTACGAAACAGATGAAAGGCAAATGGCTCCAAACTTTCACAATGAAAAAGAAACAAATATCACGCCGACCCACCCTCGAATTGTCAACAGCCTCACAACAAATCACGTGTAGTTGTTGAATATTACATGGCCTAGCATACAAGTGGCCAGCTTTTGCGAACGGAAACCAAGATAATATCGATGGAAGAGGGATTTAGAGCTAAAGCTGCGATAAGCTGTCAGATTCTAAAATCACACACACACACACACACACACACACATATATATATATATATATATATATATATATATATATATATATATATATATATATATATATATATATATGTATGTATTATTTATTTCTTATACTTTGTCGCTGTATCCCGCGTTAGCGAGGTAGCGCAAGGAAACAGACGAAAGAATGGCCCAACCCACCCACATACATATGCATATACATACACATCCACACATGCACATAAACATACCTATACATCTCAACGTATACATATATATATATACACACAGACATACACATATATACACATTTACATAATTCATACTGTATGCCCTTATTCATTTTCGTCGCCACCCCGCCACACATGACATGACAACCCTCTCCCCTCGCATGTGCACGAAGTAGGACTAGCAAAAGACAACAAAGGCCACATTCGTTCACACTCAGTCTCTATCTGTCATGTATAATGTACCGAAACCACAGCTCCTTTTCCACATCCAGGCCCCACAAAACTTTCCATGGTTTACCCCGGACGCTTCACATGCCCTGGTTCAATCCATTGACAGCACGTCGGCCCCGCTATACCACACGTTCCAATTCACTCTATTCCTTGCACGCCTTTCATCCTCCTGCATGTTCAGGCCCCGATCACTCAAAATCTTTTTCACTCCATCTTTCCACCTCCAATTTGGTCTCCCACTTCTTTTCGTTCTTTCCACATCTGACACATATATCCTCTTTGTCAATCTTTCCTCACTCATTCTCTCCATGTGACCAAACCATTTCAAAACACCCTCTTCTGCTCTCTTAACCACTCTCTTTTTATTATCACACATCTTTCTTACCCATTCGTTACTTAATCGATCAAACACCTCACACCACATATTGTCCTTAAACATCTCATTTCCAACACATCCACCCTCCTCCGCACAACTCTATCTATAACCTACACCTCGCAACCATATAACATTGAAGTAACCACTATTCCTTCAAACATAGCCATTTTTGCTTTCCAAGATAACGTTCTCGCCTTCCACGCATTTTTCAACGCTCCCAGAACTTTCGCCCCCTTCCCACACTGTGACTCACTTCCGCTTCCATGGTTCCACCCAGTGCCAAATCCACTCCCAGATAACTAAAACACTTCACTTCCTCCAGTTTTTCTCCATTCAAACGTACCTCCCAATTGACTTGTCCCTCAACCCTATTGTACCTAGTAACCTTGCTTTTATTTACATTTACTTTCAGCTTTCTTCCCTCGCTCACCATACCAAACTCAGTCATCAGCTTGTGCAGTTTCTCACCCAAATCAGCCACCAGCGCTGTATCATCAGCGAACAATAATTGACTCACTTTCCAAGCTCTCTCATCCACAACAGACTGCATATTTGCCACTCTTTCCAAAACTCTTGCATTTACCTCCATAACAACCACTAAAAACCCATCCATAAACAAATTAGACAACAATGGAGACATCACGCACCGCTTCCGCAAACCGATATTCACTGGGAACCAATCACTTTCCTCTCTTCCTACTAGTACACATGCCTTACATCCTCGATAAAAACAACTTGCCTCCCACACCATATATTCTTAATACCTTCCACAGAGCATCTCTATCAACGCTATCACATGCCTTCTTCAGATCCATAATTGCTACATACAAATCCATTTGCTTTTCTAAGTAATTCTCACATACATTCTTCAAAGCAAACACCTTATCCACACATCCTCTACCACTTCTGAAACCACACTGCTTTTCCTCAATCTGATGCTCTGTACATGCCTTCACCCTCTCAATCAATACCCTCCCATATAATTTCCCAGAAATACTCAACAAATTTATACCTCTGTAATTTGAGCACTCGCCTTAATCCCCTTTGCCTTTGTACAACGGCACTATTAAAGCATTCCGCCAATCCTCAGGCACCTCACCATGAGTTATACATATATCAAATAACTTTACCAACCAGTCAACAACACAGTCACCCCCATTTTTAATAAATTCCACTGCAATACCATCCAAACCCGATGCCTTGCCGGCTTTCATCTTTCGCAAAGCTTTTACTACCTCTCCTCTGTTTACCAAATCATTCTCCCTAACCCTCTCACTTTGCACACCACCTCGACCAAAACACCCTATATCTGCCACTCTATCATCAAACACATTCAACAAACCTTCAAAATACTCACTTCATCTCCTCACATCACCACTACTTGTTATCACCTCCCCATTAGCCCCCTTCACTGTTGTTCACATTTGTTCCCTTGTCTTAGGCACTTTATTTACTTCCTTCCAAAATATCTTTTTATTCTCCCTAAAGTTTAATGATACTCTCACCCCAACTCTCATTTGCCCTATTTTTCAGCTCTTGCACCTTTCTCTTGACCTCCTGCCTCTTTCTTTTATGCATCTCCCAGTCATTTGCATTATTTCCCTGCAGAAATCATCCAAATGCCTCTCTCTTCTCTTTCACTAATAATCATACTTCTTCATCCCACCACTCACTACCCTTTCTAATCTGCCCACCTCCCACGCTTCTCATGCCACAAGAATTTTTTGCGCAAGTCACCACTGCTTCCCTAAATACATCTTTTTCCATTCTGTACTCAGTCTCTTCTGGTACTTAATCACACAAGTCTCCTTCCCAAGCTCACTTACTCTCACCACTCTCTTCACCCCAACATTCTTCTTTTCTGAAAACCTCTACAAATCTTCACCTTCGCCTACACAAGATAATGATCAGACATCCCTCCAGTTGCACCTCTCAGCACATTAACATCCAAAAGTCTCTCTTTCGCGCGCCTATCAATTAACACGTAATCCAGTAACGCTCACTGGCCATCTCTCCTAATTACATACGTATACTTCTGTATATCTCTCTTTTTAAACCAGGTATTCCCAATCACCTGCCCTTTTTCAGCATATAAATCTACAAACTCTTCACCATTTCCATTTACAACACTGAACACCCCATGTACACCAATTATTCCCTCAACTGCCACATTACTCACCTTTGCATTCAATTCACCCATCTATAACTATAACTCGGTCTCGTGCATCAAAAGTACTAACACACTCACTCAGCTGCTCCCAAAACACTTGCCTCATGATCTTTCTTCTCATAAACAGGTGCATATGCACCAATAATCACCCATCTCTCTCCATCCACTTTCAGTTTTACCCACATCAATCTAGAGTTTACTTTCTTACACTGTATCACATACATATTTATCTATTTATTATTTAGTTATTATACTTTGTCGCTGTCTCCCGTGTTAGCGAGGTAGGGGAAGGAAACAAACGAAAGAATGGCCCAATCCACCCACATACACATATATATACATACACGTCCACACACGTACATATACATACCTATACATTTCAACGTATACATATACATGCCTATACATTTCAACGTATACATATATATACATATACACATATATACATATATACACATGTACATAATTCATACGTCCAACATTGCAAACATCGATTCAACATAGCCCAAGAAGTTTCGTATTGTCTAATAGTGTCAAACGATTTCTGGCTGTACAGGAACCCACAATCGACCTGTGCTTTTCTTTTGTATCAAGAGGCCCGCACTTCGCGTAGAACTCAAAAGAAATTTGTTACACATGACCACTTTTCGCTGAATTCGTGTCTCTGGTCAGTAAGGTATTTCCTATGCAAGTAGTCATCCATTTGTTTCCTGATTATATTTTCCACTGTTTTACAGACAAAACTTCCTCAGTGAGACTGTTTTGTATTTCATTGTATTTTCCCAATTTCCTTCAGTAAAGATGGGCTCAAATTTGCCCTCTTCAATTCCATTATCATTAAACCCTCCTTCATTAATGTACTGAACAATATTTAAAGTGGTCTGTCAAGTTTTTTGTTCAGCACATTTAGAGAGTTCATCAGGACCATGAACCTTACAAGTGTGAAGGCTCTTTTTTAGGTTCTTTCTGTCTTTTCTAGCTGTTCCAATGATTTCCAAGACTTTCCAAGATTTCCATTACTATTACAACTTTATCTTCTCTAAGGAATGTCTTGCTTTCTGATCTTTTGATATTCTTAAGAGGATTATCGGAGCCATTATGCAAATCTTACTGTTATGTATTATTATATATTATTCTATTATGTACTAGTGAGAATCTCTTTCCAGTACCTCTAGGTGTGGACTCTACGTAAATATTCTTGATAGTGCCCTAATACAATTTGTCGAGAAACCTATTCGCGACGAGAATATATTAGATATAGTTGTAACTACACATGGCGATCTCGTTTATAATGTTAAAGCTCAAAAAAGTTTAGTACAAGTGATTAACGATAAATTTTGAATGTAATGCTGGTCAATATGTCAGTCGCAAAAAATACCTGATTCTAAAGGTACAAATTTTAATGATCTTGGCATTGCTCTTAACAGGCAATGAAAATATGAACGTAGTTTGGAAAAGCTTCAGTAAAACCTTCAGAGAGGTAAAGAGAACATACATGTCAATGTATAGTAGATGGTCTATTCGAAAACCGATACCAAGGTGCTAGAACGGTGAAATAAAAAGGTCCCTGTGTCTGAAAAAGTATTTCATACGAAACTTAGATAATCCAGTAAGCATTATGATAAAAATTATGTAAATTTGCGTAAAGTAAGAAAGTTATATGACAAAGTAAACGTCAGCAAATAGCGTATATTGCTGAAAAAACAGTACAGGAAACCCCAATGAGTTTTAAAGTTACGTTAGAAGCAAGTCATTACCCAGTCAAAATCCATTAATTACGAAAAACAGCAACTTGGTTCAAGACAACGAAGACATGGCAAAAATATTAGATCAGTTTTTTTTGCATATGTATGTACGTACGATCAAAGACATTACATATTCCGAATCCAGTCTCGTTGATAAGAGAAGGGAAAGCTCTTCAAGATATTAACATAAAAGCCAAAGACATAATTTCAGCAATAAAATTATGAAAAATGAGATATTTTAAGCCCGTAACTTCCCTTTTCAATAATTCTCTTGCTATGGAAAAAGTTTCAGATGAATGGAAGTTGCCAGTAAGTCATTGCCCTGAAAGTATCGTCACATGCTTAACGTCAATACTTGGAAAACTAATGGAAACCATCATTCGAGAAAGAATTGCAAATCATTAGGATAACAGTCACTTAACCGATTCTCAGCTTGGTTTTCGACGGAATCACTGACTCATGTTTGACAAATCTGCTTGACTTGTGATGTAATAGTATGACGAAAGTAAATCGTTGATGTTATACATCTAGATTTTCAGAAAGCTTTGGATAAGGCTCCGAATCAAAGGTTACTAGCAAAAATTGAGGTATATGGCACTGATGGAGTTGTACCTTTGTGGATAGGATTTTGTTTCACTGACTGTAAACCAAGACTTGTAATTAAAGGTAAACCTCAGAGTAGTTAGACGTAACAAGTAGAGTGCCACAAGTATCAGTCTTTGAACCGGTTCTCTTTCATATATTGATTAATGATATTGAGAATGGGCTGCATTGCAAGATATCAAAATTCGCTGATGATACTAAACTGGCAAATAAATCTACAAATGAACTTGAACGTCAACAGCTTTAAACTGACTCAACAAACTAATGGACTGGTATCATAGGTGGCAAATGATTTTAATATCTGTGAAAAGTTTTACATATCGCTTGTAAAAACGATAAGGCAAGCTACAGTACGAATTATGTTAAACTGGGAAAGGTAAACGAGGAAAAACACCTGGGCGTAAATGTCTCTGGTGACCTAAAACAAAGTAAGCAGTGCGTAGAAGCAGTGAAAAGAGAGCAAAATTCTTGGATTTATGGGTAGGGCTTCCAACTTATGTTCAAGGAAATCTTTCTTACTTTTGCAGTTCATTGGTCCGTCCACATCATGAATATTGTGTTAAGTTTTGTTCATCCTACCTAGAAAAATCAAACAAAGACAATACAGAGAGTATAGCATCGAACAACTACCAAGATGATTCCCGAACTGAGAAACAAATCCTACGAGAGCAGATTAATCTATTTAGCTTAAAAATGGTTGAGGTAATCATATAAAAGTATTCAACATTATCAAATGGAGTAGTTGAAAGCAATATTGTGGATACGTTTACGAACAGAGTTGATAAATACTAGACCTAACTCCACAACTTATATCATTAGCTATTCCTTGGTCACAATGACAGTTTACAGGTTATTCTTTGAATTATCTGTATGCCTTCTAACTTTTAACACACTAATCCTTGAGTTTCTGATATCTTCTACTCTCACAAATGGCTTTAAGAAGACCCAGTGGTCTGTTGCTGTTTGAATTCTTTTGTATCCTTTTATATTACTTACCAATATGACAATCACATTATTTGGCATTCTTGATATCTCCAAGGTGGTGGAGACACGGGTACCTCTGTACTCAACACCTTTAAATGATTTCTTTATTTCCAGTTTTTCTTTAATTTCTTACCTCTGGGTGTTTACTTAAGTCTTTCAGTCATGTCACAAATTAATGATTTCACTGATTTCTTGTTAGCAATTCTCTTGCTTGCTAATATGCCTCTTGTTTTACAAAACTCCACATTGAAATTACTCATTACTGGTGGCCACCTTTATGTCATGACTGTACCTGTCTATCAGTCTTTTTCTCAGAAATTGCATTTGGTACGTTACTAGCTTCTAGAAGCCTTGTATTTAGCTTTTCTTCCATTGCCATCCTTACTTCTTTAGTGGATTTCCTTTTTTTTTTTTTTGGGGGGGGGGGGGGGTGGTCCAGTCTATTAATCAACACCTTAATGTCTACCTCTTACTTTTGGATGTGGTGCAATTCATTTGTCAGCCAGCCCTTCAGTATTGATTCAACTTTTTTTTTTCTTGTGTGTTCAAAAGTAATTCTGTATTTCACATCTAACAGGGAAACACATCAAAACTCAAATTTTCTTACTGTGAGTTTACCTTATTGTGGGTTAATTTTGAAGGGGAAGAAGATTTTTTCGGGGGAGAGGAGCCGTGCACAGTGGACTGTGCAGTGTTCGGTCAGCTGGCTCAGCTCATGTGGAATGCTCCGGGTTCCCGCTACGAGGCTCTAGTCACTGGTAAGTATCCCTGGTATGATGAACTAAGTTGCAGTTTACTCCTCATTTTGCTTCTTTCACAGTAGGCGTGCAGACGGTATATTGTGTCTCATTCAGAGGAAGAGTGAAGTAATGCACTAAGAAAAACTTATGATATGCACGTACAGTATATAATGCTACCAGACATTAACTAGTTACAAAATGATGTATGTTGTGACAGATGTGTACCCAAGCTTAGCCCGCTACTGCCTCAGGATGAAGGAGCGGGTTTTCCCCGACTGGGACCAGCTGCTCGACCCTCCTCAGTAACACCTGCCAGCTTCGGTAGCCTGGCATTTTTAACGACAGTGTAAAACAAAAATGTTATTGAAATAGTACAACTTGACTGTAGATTTTGTGATGAATTTAAAATATGCGAAGTAGCATGATGTAAATGCTTTTTGTAAGCTTTTACGTGGACAGATATGAATGGATGTGTTAAAATATAAAACAATGTCAAATTTCTATTAGTATGACAACGAAACTGGTCCAACTATGTACAATTTGTAGATGGCTTTTTTTGTACCTTTATAAAGCTCTTAAAGCAGTAAATAGAAATAGAGTAACTATAAAGACAGCATATTACTAAATAAGGGAAAATAAATTTGTCATTATAACTATAAAGACAGCATATTACTAAATAAGGGAAAATAAATTTGTCATTAAGGATGTAGTGATTAAATAAAAATGGATCATCGGTGAAAATGTCATGAAGCTGTGGATTTTCTTTTTCCTTTGTTTTATCTTTTCCTCTGCCTGTAATCTTCCATATTTCGTTAGGTCAACAAACACCTGAGGAGCACAACTTAAATTCTTCCTTATTCTTTTCCACCGTATTCCTGGTCGTCGCCGAGACTAGTGGTTCTAACGGTGTGAACACCAGCAAACCGCATTAGTGTGTCTCAAGCTATCTTGAGAGAAGGATGTTCTTTCTTGACTTCATCGCTGCCACTTCATTTTGGGAATTTCGCTGCTGGGCGCTGTATTCTTCCACCTGTACTTAAAGATAGTTGGCTCATACCATTCTAAGAATGAAGCCTAAATTTTTGCCTGCTGGCAAGAAAATCTGGGCACAAGTGAAATTTCTAAGCGCACTAGAGGCTCAGAACGCAAGATCAGGCAACTGCTTTCTGCAACATCCCATCAGTGCCTCGCTCATTCAGATGAAGATCCTCTAGACTCAAGAAAATGGACCTACAATACTTCAGGAATCTTGTCAATTTCATACAATTTCATAATTTCATAAAATCGAAGTGTGACATCGCCTTTGAAAATGTATGGAGGACAAGTTATATTTTTTGTGGACTATGTATATACATACATATATATAATTTCATTTACATTAAAACATATGCATGATACTTTTCCGTCTTAGAGCATATTTGCTTCTGTTCCAGTGGTTATAGTTATCTCTGGTAATTCTTACACCCCACTTCCAGAGACGTTATATAGAGCTTCTTAGTCACATGGATTGTCACTCTTCCCTGAGTGATGTGAGTACCAGATGAACTCCGTTTCTGGGTCTCATGACTCCTGTTCCAAATTCCAACACAATCTCTTCATGTCCTGGTGCCAGCTGTAGGTCTGCAGCCAATATCATCTTTGCCAAAGCCACCTTAGCCTCCAACAGGGCAAACCGCATTGCTGGAAATATAATAATCAGTGATTAGTTCAAATATAAATCTTCATGGTGCAAAACAGACATAAAAATTCTATAAAAGAACAGTGGAGATCATTAGGCAAAAGCATATAGAACAAAACCGACTTAGGCTGCAATACCACCTGGGGATCGAATCAGATGGTGATGGTGATGCAAGGAGCCACCACTCAGGTATTTGTGACGTGCCCAGCCGTGGCATAAGTTCCTCTTTTCCCTGCTACATCTACACATAAGTTGCTAACATTCAATACATACATTCACGTTTTCTGTATTTCATACATAACACAATAACACGTAACTCATTCAGCTCGACTTATGTGTTGTCAGTGACAATCCCGTACTGAGTTGGAACACAGTCAAAGGACGAAGAATGCTGGATGGTTCCTAAGTCTGTGGCACTGACCGTCACCAAGCTACTGACACCCACCTCATCTATGCCGACAATGATCCTAGATCAGATCTTTTTCTGTTCGTTTTTGCAACATCATCGGCCTCAAGTCCAACCCACTTTATAGAACACCACCTGTCTACTCTCTCCAAGTCTTCATCGCTATAAAACTCCTGTGTCCAAGACTGCCTTCCCTCTACACTATCAGTAGTTCAACTACAATCTCCATTATTGTCACTCTCAGGGTGGCGTTTGTACATACTGCAATACATAATCACCTACTGGCTGTTTCTTGGATCTTAAGTCTCCCAGCTTTAAAGCCATCTCGCTCAAAATTTATCTGCTCTCTATACCTGCTTATGTGCTTCATGTATTTCCCCCAATTCTTCTAACTACATGCAGTTCTAGACTATCTGATTTTTTGCCAAGAAGCATTTTTGTCCTCACATCCACACATTATAATCTTGATGCAGGGATTTCAATGTACACCACATGAAATGGTCAGGTTCTACTTGGGATGATCCCATTAGAGTTGGGGTATTTCTTTTTCCTCCTAAACGAATCGAAAAAAATAATCAAATACCCAACACGAGTTCCTGACCATTACGACCATTCTTTCAATACATTCAACCTCTTTTCAACCTCTAAACCCTCTTAGTACGCATGCATTATTTATACCCCCTTTGGATCCTCTTACCCCAATTTATTTTCTATTACTTCCAGTTGGTCAAATCCATCCCCATCCCCACTTCGAAACGCCACTCCGGCTCTTGCACTTCGGGGGAGATCAATAATCATGCCTGTGCAGTTTCTTTACTGATTTTTCTTGGGACGGGTACCGCTTCACTGGCCAGAATGTCTCCAACTGTGGTGAGCGTACAAATGTTAATTTCCCTAAGGTGGAGTCCTACCTCCCTTCTAACATATCTTTCTATCTCCTCTATAGTTTAATCCTCACTTCTCTGGCGCCTTTTGCATCAAGGACAGAGCGTATCGCACCATGAAATTCGTACTTTCCCGTTTCTCGCTGTTTTCATATCTGCTTGGAATGACTGCATAGCCGTTACTTGTAAAATCAAGTATGTTTGATGAAAGAGGCCTGGATATTCTGGCTCTAATTGAAACGAAGCTCAAGAGTAAAGGGGAAAAATTATTTGGAAACTTCTTGGGAGTAAAGTCAGGTGTAGTTGTTGAGAGGAAAAGAGCTAAGGAAGAAGCACTACTCCTGATGTAGGAGTTGTGGGAGTATGTGACAGAGCGTAAGGAGGTAAATTCTTGAATCATGTTGGTAAAACTGAAAGAGGATGGAGAAAGATGGTTGATTATTGGTGCTTATCCATCTGGTCATGAGAAGAAAGATCATGAAACGCAAGTATTTTGGAAGCAGTTGAGTGAGTATATCAGCAGTTTTGGTGCACGAAACAGGGTACTAATACTGGGTGATTTGAATGCGAAGAGGAGTAATGTGGCAGATGAGGGGATAATTAGTGCGCATGGGGAATTCAATGTTGTGAATGGAAATGGTGAAGAGCTGAGAAAAGACTGGTGATTGGAAATACCGGGTTTAAAAAGAGATATACACAAGTATACGTATGTGTGTAGGAGAGATGGATATAGGGCATAATTAGACTACGTATTAATTGACAGGCGTGTAAAAGAGAGACTTATAGATGCAAATGTGCTGAGAAGAGCAGCTAACGGGATGTCTGAAGATTTGTAGAGGTTTTCAAAAAGAGAGAGAGAGAGAGAGAGAGAGAGAGAGAGAGAGAGAGAGAGAGAGAGAGAGAGAGAGAGAGAGAGAGAGAGAGAGAGAGAGAATGTAGGGGAGCAGAGACTGGTGAGAATAAATGATCTTGGAAAGGAAACTTGTGCGAAGAAATACTAAGAAAGATTGAGTGTAGAATGGCAAAGGGTGAGACCAGATGAAGTGAGGGGAGTCGGTGAGGAATGGGATATATTAAGGGAAGCAGTAATGGCAAGTGCAAGAGATGTGGAATGAGAAAGGTGGAAGGTGGGCAGATTAGAAAGTGTGGCGAGTGATGGGATGAAGTAAAGTTGTTAGTGAAAGAGAAGAGAGGCGCTTGGATGGTACTTACAAGGGAGGTGTGCAAATGACTGGGAGATGTATAAGAGAAAGCTGCAGGAGGTCAAAAGAAACGAGTAAGGGCTGAAAAAGAGTGCAAATGAGAGGTGGGGTGATAGTATCATTAAACTTTAGAAAGATTCTAAAGATGTT
The DNA here is from genome assembly GCF_036320965.1 of Panulirus ornatus. Classification (NCBI taxonomy): domain Eukaryota; kingdom Metazoa; phylum Arthropoda; class Malacostraca; order Decapoda; family Palinuridae; genus Panulirus; species Panulirus ornatus. The sequence continues at coordinate 31,225,294 of NC_092260.1, forward strand.
TTGGAAAGAAGTAAATAATGTGCGAAAGACAATAGAACAAATAGGAACATCAGTGAAGGGAGCAAAGGGGGAATATATAACAGGTACAGATGGAGTGAATATTTTGAAGGACTGTTAAGCGTATTTGAGAGATAGAGTGGCAGATCTAAGGTTTTTATGGTAGGAGTGGTGTGCGAAATAAGAGAGTCAGGGAGAGTGGTTTGGTGAGAGGTAATGAACGTCTTGCGGAGAATGAAATCCGGCAAGGCGGCGGGAGTGGATGGTCCTGCAGCTGAATATATCAAGAATGGGGATGACTGTGTTGTTGATTGGCTGGTAAGGATATTCAGTGTATGTGTGGATCATGGTGAAGATGTATGTAAGAAATACTTTAAAAACATGGATTTCTATGTAGCATTTATGGATCTGGGGAAGGAATGTGATTGGGATGCTTTGTGGAAGGTCCTGAGAATATAGGTGTGAGTGGTAGGCTGCTAGAAGCACTGGTGCCTGATTCGAGTGAGAAACTGCAAAAGTTCGTGACTGAATGTGGAAAAGTGTGTGAAAGGAAATCGTTGAGAGTAACTGTGAGTAAGAGCGAGGTATTAGGTTCAGCAGGGCTGAGGGACAAGTTAGTTGGCATGTAAGTTTGAATGGAGAACAATTGGAGGAAGTGAAGCGTTTTAGATATCTGGCAGTGGAATTAGCAGCGAATGTAACTATGGAATCGGAAGTGAGTCATAGGGTGGGGAATGGGGAAAAGGTTCTGGGAGCGATGATAAATGTGTGGTAAGGGAGAACGTTATCTCGGAGAGCAAAAATGGTTATGTTTTAAGGAATAGTAGTTCTAACAATATTATATGGATGAGAGGCATGGGCTGTACGGAGGAAGGTGGATGTATTAAATATTAAATGTTTGAGGACAATATATGGTGTGAGGTGTTTGATCGAGTAAGTAATGAAAGGGTACGATATGTGTGGAAATAAAAAGAGTGTGGTTGAAAGAGCAGAAGAGGATGTGTTGAAATGGTTTGGACAATTGGAGAGAATAAGTGAGGAATAGTTGACCAAGGGGATATGTCTCAGAGGTGGAAGGAACAAGGGAGAAGCGGGAGACCAAATTGGATTTGGAAGGATGTAGTGAAAAAGATTTTGAGCGATCGGGGCCTGAACATGCAGAAAGGTGAGAGGCGTGTACGGAATGTGGTATACTGGGGTCTAGGCGCTGTCACTGGATTGAACCAGGGAATAGAAACGTCCGGGGTAAACCATGGAATGGTCTGTGGGGCCTGGATGTGGATAGGGAGCCGTGGTTTCGATGCATTACACATGACAGCGAGACATTGATTATGAGCGGATGTTGCCTTCGTCTCTTCCCTGTCGCTACCTCGTTGAGGCAGGGGGTGGTGATGTTTCTTGTGGAGCAAGGTGGCGCCGAAAATGGATGAAGTCAAGCAATAATGAATATGTACATGTGTATATATATATGTATATGTTGATATGTGTATGTACGTGTTAATGCATATATGTATGTATATATGTACATGTTGATATGTATATGTGTGTATGGACATAATTCAGTATATGATTGGATGGATCCTTCTTTGTCTGTTTCATGACGATAACGCAAGAAACGGTGATCAGAAAGTATAATATATATACTATATTATATCATACTTAACCGCTGTTTCCCACGTCAGCGAGGTAGCGCAAGGAAACAGACGAAAGAATGGCCCAACCCACCCACATACACATGTATATACATAAACGCCCACACACGCACATATACATACCTATACATTTCAACGTATACATACATATACATACACAGACATATACATATATACACATGCACATATTCATACATGCTGCCTTCATCCATTCCCGCCGGCACCCCGCCACACATGAAATGGCACCCCCCCCCTCGCCCGCGTGCGCGCGAGGTAGCGCTAGGAAAGGACAACAAAGGCCACATTCGTCCACACTCAGACTCTAGCTGTTATGTGTAATGCACCGAAACCACAGCTCCCTTTCCACATCCAGGCCCCACAAAACTTTCCATGTTTTACCCGAGAGGCTTCACTGCCCCTGGTTCAGCCCATTGACAGCAGGCCGACCTCGGTATACCACATCGTTCCAATTCACTTTATTCTTCGTACGCCTTTCACGTGAACATCCTGTATGTTCAGGCCCCAATCGCTCAAAATCTTTTTCACGGCATCTTTCCACCTTCAATCTGGTCTCCCGCTTCTCCTTCTTCCCTCCACCTCTGACTTATATATCCTCTTTGTCAATTTCTCATTCATTCTTTCCATGTGTCCAAACCATTTCAACACACCCTCTTCCGCTCTCTCAACCACACTCTTTTTAATACCACATGTCTCTCTTACCCTTGCATTACTTATATATATATATATATATATATATATATATATATATATATATATATATATATATATATATATATATATATATATATATATATATTAAAAAAGGGGGTGACTGTATTGTTGACTGGTTGGTAAGGTTATTTAATGTATGTATGACTCACGGTGAGGTGCCTGAGGATTGGCGGAATGCGTGCATAGTGCCATTGTACAAAGGCAAAGGGAATAAGAGTGAGTGCTCAAATTACAGAGGTATAAGTTTGTTGAGTATTCCTGGTAAATTATATGGGAGGGTATTGATTGAGAGGGTGAAGGCATGTACAGAGCATCAGATTGGGGAAGAGCAGTGTGGTTTCAGAAGTGGTAGAGGATGTGTGGATCAGGTGTTTGCTTTGAAGAATGTATGTGAGAAATACTTAGAAAAGCAAATGGATTTGTATGTAGCATTTATGGATCTGGAGAAGGCATATGATAGAGTTGATAGAGATGCTCTGTGGAAGGTATTAAGAATATATGGTGTGGGAGGCAAGTTGTTAGAAGCAGTGAAAAGTTTTTATCGAGGATGTAAGGCATGTGTACGTGTAGGAAGAGAGGAAAGTGATTGGTTCTCAGTGAATGTAGGTTTGCGGCAGGGGTGTGTGATGTCTCCATGGTTGTTTAATTTGTTTATGGATGGGGTTGTTAGGGAGGTGAATGCAAGAGTTTTGGAAAGAGGGGCAAGTATGAAGTCTGTTGGGGATGAGAGAGCTTGGGAAGTGAGTCAGTTGTTGTTCGCTGATGATACAGCGTTGGTGGCTGATTCATGTGAGAAACTGCAGAAGTTTGTGACTGAGTTTGGTAAAGTGTGTGAAAGAAGAAAGTTAAGAGTAAATGTGAATAAGAGCAAGGTTATTAGGAACAGTAGGGTTGAGGGTCAAGTCAATTGGGAGGTGAGTTTGAATGGAGAAAAACTGGAGGAAGTGAAGTGTTTTAGATATCTGGGAGTGGATCTGGCAGCGGATGGAACCATGGAAGCGGAAGTGGATCATAGGGTGGGGGAGGGGGCGAAAATTCTGGGAGCCTTGAAGAATGTGTGGAAGTCGAGAACATTATCTCGGAAAGCAAAAATGGGTATGTTTGAAGGAATAGTGGTTCCAACAATGTTGTATGGTTGCGAGGCGTGGGCTATGGATAGAGTTGTGCGCAGGAGGATGGATGTGCTGGAAATGAGATGTTTGAGGACAATGTGTGGTGTGAGGTTGTTTGATCGAGTAAGTAACGTAAGGGTAAGAGAGATGTGTGGAAATAAAAAGAGCATGGTTGAGAGAGCAGAAGAGGGTGTTTTGAAATGGTTTGGGCACATGGAGAGAATGAGTGAGGAAAGATTGACCAAGAGGATATATGTGTCGGAGGTGGAGGGAACGAGGAGAAGAGGGAGACCAAATTGGAGGTGGAAAGATGGAGTGAAAAAGATTTTGTGTGATCGGGGCCTGAACATGCAGGAGGGTGAAAGGAGATCAAGGAATAGAGTGGATTGGAGCGATGTGGTATACCGGGGTTGACGTGCTGTCAGTGGATTGAATCAAGGCATGTGAAGCGTCTGGGGTAAACCATGGAAAGCTGTGTAGGTATGTATATTTGCGCGTGTGGACGTATGTATATACATGTGTATGGGGGTGGGTTGGGCCATTTCTTTCGTCTGTTTCCTTGCGCTACCTCGCAAACGCGGGAGACAGCGACAAAGCAAAAAAAAAAAAAAAAAAAAAAATATATATATATATATATATATATATATATATATATATATATATATATATATATATATATATATATATATATATATATCCTAGCCTATGCCAAACCAATCAACCAACTCCTAGGAGAGGATGAACAACAGGGTTGCCTGTGGACCGACTGCTACAACCAGAATTGGAATCTGTGCATTCAACCCCGGGCAGACAGTGAACGCATCACAGTCCGTAGTCAACAAAAATTCATCTAACATATTCACCTATGCAGTTTCTGGGTCCCATTCCAAAGGGCATATGCGTAAAGCTTTTGATGTTGCCTTTGTTCTCGGGCATGAAGCGGTCTGGACGAAACTGGTCGGGCTGTGGCCAGTAATGAGGGTCATGTTGAAGGCTCCAGATTGGAAGCTGTATGATGTTACCAGGAGTCACAACCAGATCTGTCCCAGGAATCCTAGAGTCCAAAGAAATAGTAAAGAAATTTAGAGGCTTTATGTTTAAGTGACCTGTAGCTTACTGTCATTGATAATATTAAAGTAAATAATATTCACTTTTTGAAAGTATAAAAACTTACTCTTGTCGATGTTAAACAAATGCTTAAAAATACAGCATCATCCAAAATTCATACCCCTTTAGACAATAATTATCACACGGGTTAAGTAACGTAAACTTAAAAAGGATTTCTCCGTATATCCCTCAAACTTCTGACAGGGAAGCATAAACACTATCTCTGACACGAAGGTATTGTTGTTTAATGCACACTTCTCTTCATGATGACAATTTTTCATCACTGAATTAAAGCTAAAGACTTTATTCAACACTTCATTTCCCATGGTAGGTCATTAAGTTTATGCGTAGAATCTCCATCCTCAAAGATGAATTCTACAACTTTCTTACTATCTTCCTCTCACTGTCCTTATATAAAAGTACAATCTTTGTCGTTGATCTAGGTTCACTGGGTTCTTGAAGGCACTAACACGTTATAAGGATTCGATTCTGACACTCTTATCAATGTCAAATAAACATTAAAATCTGCAGGTCTGAGATCTGGTATTCTTTCCCATCATCCATGTTGAGCAGCACTACAGGCAGTGTTAAAAGTTACCTCAAAAGTAATTTGTCGGTGATCAGTTGTCCTGGAAAAACAAAGACGTTGTCGTTGTCTCCCGCATTACCGAGGTACCGCAAGGAAACAGACGAAAGAATTGCCCAACCAACACACATACACATGGATATACATACACTTCCACACACGCACACATACATACCTATACATCTCTACGTATACATATATATATATATACACACTCAGACATATACATAAATACACATGCACATAATTCGTACTGTCTGCCCTTATTCATTCCCGTCACCATCCTGCCACACATGCAATTGACAGCCCCTTCCCCCCGCATGTGCGCGAGGTAGCGCTAGGAAAAGACAATAAAGGCCACATTCGTTCACACTCACTCTCTAGCTGTCATGTATAATGCACCGAAACCACAGCCCCCTTTCCACATCCAGGCCCCACAGAACTTTCCATGGTTAACCCCAGACGTTTCACATGCCCTAGTTCAATCCATTGACAGAACGTTGACCCTGGTATATCACATCGTTCCAATTCACTCTATTCCTTGCACGCCTTTCATCCTCCTGCATGTTCAGGCCCCGATCACTCAAAATCTTTTCCACTCTATCTTTCTACTTCCAATTTGGTTTCCCACTTCTCGTTTCCTCCACCTCTAACACATATATCCTCTTTGTTAATCTTTCCTCACTCATTCTCTCCATGTAACCAAACCATTTCAAAACACCCTTTTCTGCTTTCTCAACCACACTCTTTTTATTACCACACATCTCTCTTACCCTATAATTACTTACTCGATCAAACCACCTCACACCACATATTGTCCTCAAACATCTCATTTCCAACACAGCCACCCTCCTCCACACAACTCTATAGCCCACGCCTCGCAACTATATAACATTGTTGGAACCACTATTCCTTCAAACAAAGCCATTTTTGCTTTCCAAGATAACGTTCTCGACTTCCACGCATTTTTCAACGCTCCCAGAACTTTCGCCCCCTCCCCCTTCCTATGATTGACTTCCGCTTCCATGGTTCCATCCGCTGCTAAATCCACTTCCAGATATCTAAAACACTTCACTTCCTCCAGTTTTTCTCCATTCAAACTCACCTCCCAATTAACTTGTCCCTCAACCTTACTGTACCTAATAACCTTGCTCTTATTCTCATTTACTCTCAGCTTTCTTCTTTCACACACTTTATCAAACTCAGTCACCAGCTTCTGCAGTTTCTCACATGAATCAGCCACCAGCGCTGTATCATCAGCGAACAACAACTGACTCACTTACCAAGCTCTCTCATCCACAACAGACTGCATACTTGCCATTCTTTCCAAAACTCTTGCATTCACCTCCCTAACAACCCCATCTATAAACAAATTAAACAACCATGGAGACATTACACACCCCTGCCGCAAACCTACATTCACTGAGAACCAATCACTTTCCTCTCTTTCCACGTACACATGCCTTACATCCTCGATAAAAACTTTTCACTGCTTCTAACAACTTGCCTTCCACACCATATATTCTTAATACCTTCCACAGAGCATCTCTATCAACGCTATCATATGCCTTCTCCAGATCCATAAATGCTACATACAAATCCATTTGCTTTTTTAAGTATTTCTCACATACATTCTTCAAGCAAACACCTGATCCACACATCCTCTACCACTTCTGAAACCACACTGCTCTTCCCCAATCTGATGCTCTGTACATGACCTCACCCTCTCAATCAATACCTTCCCATATAATTTCCCAGGAATACTCAACAAACTTATACCTCTGTAATTTGAGCACTCATTTTTATCCCCTTTGCCTTTGTACAATGGCACTATGCAAGCATTCCGCCAATCCTCAGGCACCTCACCATGAGTCATACATACATTAAATAACCTTACCAACCAGTCAACAATACAGTCACACCCTTTTTTAATAAATTCTACTGCAATACCATCCAAACCCGATGCCTTGCCGGCTTTCATCTTCAGCAAAGTTTTCACTACCTCTTCTCTGTTTACCAAATCATTCTCCCTAACCCTCTCGCTTTGCACACCACCTCGACCAAAACACCCTATATCTGCCACTCTATCATCAAACACATTCAACATACCTTCAAAATACTCACTCCATCTCCTTCTCACATCACCACTACTTGTTATTACCTCCCCATTAGCCCCCTTCACTGATGTTCCCATTTGTTCCCTTGTCTTACGCACTTTATTTACCTCCTTCCAAAACATCTTTTTATTCTCCCTAAAATTCAATGACACTCTCTCACCCCAACTCTCATTTGTCCTCTTTTTCACCTCTTGCACCTTTCTCTTGACCTCCTGCCTCTTTCTCTTATACATCTCCTACTCATTTGAATTATTTCCCTGTAAAAATCGTCCAAATGTATCTCTCTTCTCTTTCACTAATAATCTTACTTCTTCATCCCACCACTCACTACCCTTTCTAATCAACCCACCTCCCACGCTTCTCATGCCACAAGCATCTTTTGCGCAAGCCATCACTGCTTCCCTAAATACATCCCATTCCTCCCCCACTCCCCCTACGTCCTTTGTTTACCTTTTTCCATTCTGTACTCAGTCTCTCCTCGTACTTCCTCACACAAGTCCCCTTCCCAAGCTCACTTATTCTCACCACTGTCTTCACCCCAACATTCTCTCTTCTTTTCTGAAAACCTTTACAAATCTTCACCTTCGCCTCCACAAGATAATAATCAGACATCCCTCCAGTTGCACCTCTCAGCACATTAACATCCAAAAGTCTCTTTCGCACGCCTATCAATTAACACGTAAACCAATAACGCTCTCTGGCCATCTCTCCTACTTACGTACGTATACTTATGTATATCTCTTTTTAAACCAGGTATTCCCAATCACCAGTTCTTTTTCAGCACATAAATCTACAAGCTCTTCACCATTTCCATTTACAACACTGAACACCCCATGTACACCAATTATTCCCTCAACTGCCACATTACTCACCTTTGCATTTAAATCACCCATCACTATAACCCGGTCTCGTGCATCAAAATTACTAACACATTCACTCAGCTGCTCCCCAAAACTTGTCTCTCATGATCTTTCTTCTTATGCCCGGGTGCATATGCACCAATAATCACCCATCTCTCTGCATCCACTTTCAATTTTACCTATGTCAATCTAGAGTTTACTTTCTTACACTCTATCACATACTCCCACCACTCCTGTTTCACGAGTAGTGCTACTCCTTCCCTTGCTCTTGTCCTCTCACTAACCCCTGACTTTATTCCCAAGACATTCCCAAACCACTCTTCCCCTTTACCCTTGAGCTTCGTTTCACTCAGAGCCAAAACATCCAGGTTCCTTTCCTCAAACACACTACCTATCTCTCCTTTTTTCTCATTTTGGTTGCATCCATACACATTTAGACACCCCAATCTGAGCCTTCGAGGAGGATGAGCACTCCCCGCGTGACTCCTTCTGTTTCCCCGTTTAGAAAATTAGAATAAAAGGAGGGGAGGGTTTCTAGCCCCCCGCTCCCGTCCCCTTTAGTCGCCATATATATATATATATATATATATATATATATATATATATATATATATATATATATATATATATATATATATATATATATATATATATATATATATGCCTTCACCCTCCTGCATGTTCAGGCCCCGATCACACAAAATCTTTTTCACTCCATCTTTCCACCTCCAATTTGGTCTCCCTCTTCTCCTTGCTCCCTCCACCTCCGACACATATATCCTCTTGGTCAATCTTTCCTCACTCATCCTCTCCATGTGCCCAAACCACTTCAAAACACCCTCTTCTGCTCTCTCAACCACGCTCTTTTTATTTCCACACATCTCTCTTACCCTTACGTTACTCACTCGATCAAACCACCTCACACCACACATTGTCCTCAAACATCTCATTTCCAGCACATCCATCCTCCTGCGCACAACTCTATCCATAGCCCACGCCTCGCAACCATACAACATTGTTGGAACCACTATTCCTTCAAACATACCCATTTTTGCTTTCCGAGATAATGTTCTCGACTTCCACACATTCTTCAAGGCCCCCAGAATTTTCGCCTCCTCCCCCACCCTATGATCCACTTCCGCTTCCATGGTTCCATCCGCTGACAGATCCACTCCCAGATATCTAAAACACTTCACTTCCTCCAGTTTTTCTCCATTCAAACTCACCTCCCAATTGACTTGACCCTCAACCCTACTGTACCTAATAACCTTGCTCTTATTCACATTTACTCTTAACTTTCTTCTTCCACACACTTTACCAAACTCAGTTACCAGCTTCTGCAGTTTCTCACATGAATCAGCCACCAGCGCTGTATCATCAGCGAACAACAACTGACTCACTTCCCAAGCTCTCTCATCCCCAACAGACTTCATACTTGCCCCTCTTTCCAAAACTCTTGCATTTACCTCCCTAACAACCCCATCCATAAACAAATTAAACAACCATGGAGACATCACACACCCCTGCCGCAAACCTACATTCACTGAGAACCAATCACTTTCCTCTCTTCCTACACGTACACATGCCTTACATCCTCGATAAAAACTTTTCACTGCTTCTAACAACTTTCCTCCCACACCATATATTCTTAATACCTTCCACAGAGCATCTCTATCAACTCTATCATATGCCTTCTCCAGATCCATAAATGCTACATACAAATCCATTTGCTTTTCTAAGTATTTCTCACATACATTCTTCAAAGCAAACACCTGATCCACACATCCTCTACCACTTCTGAAACCACACTGCTCTTCCCCAATCTGATGCTCTGTACATGCCTTGACCCTCTCAATCAATAGCCTCCCATATAATTTACCAGGAATACTCAACAAACTTATACCTCTGTAATTTGAGCACTCACTCTTATCTCCTTTGCCTTTGTACAATGGCACTATGCACGCATTCCGCCAATCCTCAGGCACCTCACCATGAGTCATACATACATTAAATAACCTTACCAACCAGTCAATAATACAGTCACACCCTTTTTTAATAAATTCCACTGCAATACCATCCAAACCTGCTGCCTTGCCGGCTTTCATCTTCCGCAAAGCTTTAACTACCTCTTCTCTGTTTACCAAATCATTTTCCCTAACCCTCTCACTTTGCACACCACCTCGACCAAAACACCCTATATCTGCCACTCTATCATCAAACACATTCAACAGACCTTCAAAATACTCACTCCATCTCCTTCTCACATCACCACTACTTGTTAACACCCCATTTGCGCGCTTCACTGAAGTTCCCATTTGCTCCCTTGTCTTACGCACTTTATTTACCTCCTTCCAGAACATCTTTTTATTCTCCCTAAAATTTAATGATACTCTCTCACCCCAACTCTCATTTGCCCTCTTTTTCACCTCTTGCACCTTTGTCTCGACCTCCTGTCTCTTTCTTTTATACATCTCCCACTCAATTGCATTTTTTCCCTGCAAAAATCTTCCAGAAGTGGCAGAGGATGTGTGGATCAGGTGTTTGCTTTGAAGAATGTATGTGAGAAATACTTAGAAAAGCAAATGGATTTGTATGTAGCATTTATGGATCTGGAGAAGGCATATGATAGAGTTGATAGAGATGCTCTGTGGAAGGTATTAAGAATATATGGTGTGGGAGGCAAGTTGTTAGAAGCAGTGAAAAGTTTTTATCGAGGATGTAAGGCATGTGTACGTGTAGGAAGAGAGGAAAGTGATTGGTTCTCAGTGAATGTAGGTTTGCGGCAGGGGTGTGTGATGTCTCCATGGTTGTTTAATTTGTTTATGGATGGGGTTGTCAGGGAGGTGAATGCAAGAGTTTTGGATAGAGGGGCAAGTATGAAGTCTGTTGTGGATGAGAGAGCTTGGGAAGTGAGTCAGTTGTTGTTCGCTGATGATACAGCGCTGGTGGCTGATTCATGTGAGAAACTGCAGAAGCTGGTGACTGAGTTTGGTAAAGTGTGTGAAAGAAGAAAGTTAAGAGTAAATGTGAATAAGAGCAGGGTTATTAGGTACAGTAGGGTTGAGGATCAAGTCAATTGGGAGGTAAGTTTGAATGGAGAAAAACTGAAGGAAGTAAAGTGTTTTAGATATCTGGGAGTGGATCTGGCAGCGGATGGAACCATGGAAGCGGAAGTGAATCATAGGGTGGGGGAGGGGGCGAAAATCCTGGGAGCCTTGAAGAATGTGTGGAAGTCGAGAACATTATCTCGGAAAGCAAAAATGGGTATGTTTGAAGGAATAGTGGTTCCAACAATGTTGTATGGTTGCGAGGCGTGGGCTATGGATAGAGTTGTGCGCAGGAGGATGGATGTGCTGGAAATGAGATGTTTAAGGACAATGTGTGGTGTGAGGTGGTTTGATCGAGTAAGTAACGTAAGGGTAAGAGAGACGTGTGGAAATAAAAAGAGCGTGGTTGAGAGAGCAGAAGAGGGTGTTTTGAAATGGTTTGGGCACATGGAGAGAATGAGTGAGGAAAGATTGACCAAGAGGATATATGTGTCGGAGGTGGAGGAAACGAGGAGAAGAGGGAGACCAAATTGGAGGTGGAAAGATGGAGTGAAAAAGATTTTGTGTGATCGGGGCCTGAACATGCAGGAGGGTGAAAGGAGGGCAAGGAATAGAGTGAATTGGATCGATGTGGTATACCGGGGTTGACGTGCTGTCAGTGGATTAAAACAGGGCATGTGAAGCGTCTGGGGTAAACCATGGAAAGCTGTGTAGGTATGTATATTTGCGTGTGTGGACGTTTGTATATACATGTGTATGGGGGTGGGTTGGGCCATTTCTTTCGTCTGTTTCCTTGCGCTACCTCGCAAACGCGGGAGACAGCGACAAAGCAAAAAAAAAAATATATATATATATATATAGATATATATATATATATATATATATATATATATATATATATATATATATATATATATATATCCCTGGGGATAGGGGATTAAGAATACTTCCCACGTATTCCCTGCGTGTCGTAGAAGGCGACTAAAAGGGGAGGGAGCGGGGGGCTGGAAATCCTCCCCTCTCGGTTTTTTTTTTTTTTTTTTTTTTTTTTCCAAAAGAAGGAACAGAGAATTGGGCCAGGTGAGGGTATTCCCTCAAGGGCCCAGTCCTCTGTTCTTAACGCTACCTCGCTAATGCGGGAAATGGCGAATAGTTTGAAAGAAAAAGAAAATATATATATATATATATATATATATATATATATATATATATATATATATATATATATATATATATCCTCCCTGGGGATAGGGGAGAAAGAATACTTCCCACGTATTCCCTGCGTGTCGTAGAAGGCGACTAAAAGGGGAGGGAGCGGGGGGCTGGAAATCCTCCCCTCTCTTTTTTTTTTTTTTTTTTTCCCCAAAAGAAGGAACAGAGAAGGGGGCCAGGTGAGGATATTCCCTCAAAGGCCCAGTTCTCTGTTCTTAACGCTACCTCGCTAACGCGGGAAATGGCGAATAGTTTGAAAGAAAAGAAAGATATATATATATATATATATATATATATATATATATATATATATATATATATATATATATATATATATATATATATATATATATATCATTGCCTCCGGAGAATATAATCAGTTCTTTTGTCACCACCTAATGTATGAAAAAACGTGTTCACAGCAGATGAACTTGTCAACCAAACTGTACCTTGGAGTAAAGCAATGATCCAGAATGCGCTCTTTATGCAAGCAATTACATGTAATGCACAACATACTTACTGATACTCCTTCGTACACACTCTTTCCGATATAGGTATTGGAGGGTAAAGTCGAAGAGTTTCTGAAAAGATGAAAATCTATGAAACAACTGTCTAGATTAACCAACCTCTGATAGTATTCCAAACCAAACAATGAAATTAAAATTTCAAGTTTAAATGCAAGTTATCTATCTGTCATCTCTCTCTCTCTCTCTCTCTCTCTCTCTCTCTCTCTCTCTCTCTCTCTCTCTCTCTCTCTCTCTCTCTATGTATATATATATATATATATATATATATATATATATATATATATATATATATATATATATATATATATATATTTTTTATTTATATTCATTTTGCTTTGTCGCTGTCTCCCGCGTTAGCGAGGTAGCGCAAGGAAACAGACGAAAGAATGGCGCAACCCACCCACATACACATGTATATACATACACGTCCACACATGCAAATATACATACCTATACATCTCAATGTACACATATATATACACACACAGACATATACATATATACACATGTACATAATTCATACTGTCTGCCTTTATTTATTTCCATCGCCACCTCGCCACACATGGAATAACAACCCCCTCCCCCTGTATGTGTGCGAGGTAGCGCTAGGAAAAGACAACAAAGGCCCTGTTCGTTCACACTCAGTCTCTAGCTGTCATGTAATAATGCACCGAAACCACAGTTCCCTGGAGACAGGGGAGAAAGAATACTTCCCACGCATTCCTCACGTGGCGTAGAAGGCGACTAAAGGGGACGGAAGAGGGAGGCCAGAAACCTTCCCCTCCTTGTATTTTGACTTTCTAAAAGGGGAAACAAATATATATATATATATATATATATATATATATATATATATATATATATATATATATATATATATATATATATATATATATATATATATATTCCAGCCGTGTCGTAGTAGGCGACTAAAGGCGGCGGGAGCTGTGGGCTGGAAACGCTCCCCTTCTTTTGTATTTCAGTTTCTGAAAGAGGAGACAGAAGATGAAAGCCTGGCAGGGAGTAATCGTGCACGCGGGCTCGGGCATGTGTCTAAATGTGTGTGGATGTAACCAAGATGAGAAGAGAGGAGACAGGTAGCATGTTTGAGGTTGAGGAAAGAAACCTGGATCTTCTCGCTCTGAGTGAAACAAAGCTCAAGGGTAAGGGGGAAGAATGGTTTGGAAATGTCTGAAGAGTGAAGTCAGGGGATGGTGAGAGGACAAGAGCTAAAGAAAGTGTAACACTACTCCTGAAGCAGGAGTTTTGGGAGTGTGTGATAGAATATTAGGAAGTAAATTCTATGTTGATGTTGGTAAAACTAAAATTAGATAGCGAGAGATGCGTGATTATTGGTGCTGATGCACCTGGCCATGAGAAGAAAGATCACGAGAGGCAAGTGTTTTGGGAGCAACTGAGTGTGTCAGCAGTTTTGATGTATGATACTAGGTATTGGTGATGGGTCATCAAAATGCGAAGGTAAGTAGTCTTGCAGCCAAGAGTATTATTGGGGCGCATAGGGTATTCAGTGCTATGAGTGGAAATGATGAAGAACTTGAGTTGTGTGCTGAAAAAAGACTGGTGATTAAAAATACCTGGATTAAAAAGAGGTATATTCATAAGTATTCGTGAGGAGAGACGGTCAACGGACATTATTAGATTACATATTGACTGATAGGCGTGCAAAAGAGAGACTTTTGAATGTAAATGTGCTGAAAGGGGCAGCTGGTCGGTTGTCTGATCACTATCTGTGGGGGTGAAGGTGAAGGTTTGTAGAGGTTTTCGAAAAAGAGGAAGCAATGTCAGGAAGAAGAGTGGTGAGGGTAAGTAAGCTTGGAAAGGAGACTTGTGTGAATAAACACCAGGAAAGACACCAAGAGAGATTGAGTGTAGAATGGCAAAAGGTGAGAGTAAATGAAACGAAGGGAATGGATGAGGAATGAGAGGTATTTAGGAAAGCAGTGATGAAATATGCAAGACATGCATATGGCATAAGAGAGGTTGGATGGGCAGATTAGAATAATGGGTAGTGAATGGTGAGATGAAGAAGTAAAATTGTTAGTGAAAGAGGAAAGAGAGGCGTTTGGGTTGTACTTACAGGTACTGATTGGTAGTTGTATCAGAAGAAGTGACAAAAGGTCAAGTTTTAGGGGTTAAAAACAGGGCAAATAAGATTTGGGATGAAAAAGTACCAGTAAACTTTAGGGCGAATAAAAAGATCTTTTGAGGAGGTAATGTGCGAAAGACACGAGAACAAATGGGAATATCTGCGAAGGGGACAAAAGGGAAAGTGATAACAGGTAGTGAAAAAGTGAGAAGGAGATGCTGTGAGTATTTTAAAGGACTGGTAAACGTGTTTGATAATAGAGTGGCAGATGTATGGTGTTTTGGTCGGGGTGGTATGCGAAGTGGGAGAGTCATGGAGAGTGATTTGGTGAAGAGAGAAAACGTGATGAAAGCCTTGCTTAAGATGAAGTGCGGCAAGGCGATCAGAGTGGATTGCTGCTGAATTTCATTAACAAAGGGGGTGACTGTAAATGACTGGTGGGTAACGATATTCATTGCATATATGGATCATGGTAGAGTGCCTGAGAATTGACAGAATTCACGTACGTTGCCACTGTACAAAGGCAAGGGGGGACAAAGATGAGTGTTCAAACTACAGGGTATGTTTGTTGAGTATACCTGATAAGTTGTATGGGAGGGTTTTAATTGAGAGAGTGAAGGTATGTACAGAGAATCAGATTAGGGAGAAGCAGTGTTGTTTAGGAAAACGTAGAGAATGTGTGGATCAGGTGTTTGCTTTAAAAAATGTTTTTTGAAATATGTTTAGAAAAACAGATGGATGCGTCTGTGACATTTATGGATCTGCAGAAGGTATATGATAGGGTCAGTAGAGATGCTCTGTGAATGATCTTAAGAATATATGGTGTCGGAGGTAAGCCGCTAAAAGCAGTGACAAGTATTTATCAACTGTGTAAGGTTTGTGTACGAGTAGGAAGAGAGGAGAGTGAAAGGTTCCAAATGAAGGGTGATTTACGGCAAAAGTTGTGTGACGTCACCATGGTTGTTTAATTTGTTTATGGAAAGGGTGGTAAGGGAGGTAAATACTAGTCTTAAAGTGAGGGTCGAGAATGGAGCCTGTAGAGGATGGGGGCCTGCGAATTTAGTCAGTTATTGTTTGCTGATGACACAGCGCTGGTGACTGATTCGAGAGAGAAACTGCAGAAGTTGGTGACTAAGTTTATCAGAAAAAATAAAAGAAGAAAGCTGAGTGAATGCGAATAAAAGCAGCGTTCTTAGTTCAGCAGGGTCGAGGAACTAGTTTGTTGGGGTGTAACTTTGAATGGAAAACAAAATTGGAGGGAGTGAAGTATTTAAGATATCTGGGAGTGTACATGGCAGCGAATAGAACCTTGGTTGGGGAAGTGAGACATAGGGCGGGAGAAGGGGAAGGGGGACGTTCTGGGATCGCTGAAGAATGTGTGGAAAGAGAGAACGTTATCTCGGAGGGCAAAAATGGGCATGTTTGAAGAAATACTAGTACAAAAAATATTTTAAGAATGCGAGTAACGGGTTATAAACGTGGTTGTGCGGAAAAGGGTGAATATGTTGCAAATTAAATGTATAAGGGCAATATGTGGTGAAAGGTGACTTAATCGGGTTAGTAATGAAAAGGTAAGTGACATGTGTGGGATCAAAATGAGTGTGGTTCAGACAGCAGGTGTGCTGAAACTGTTCTGACATATGGAGAGAATGAATGAGGGAAGGTTGATAAAGAAGATACATTTGCTAGAAATGCAGAGAGCAAGGAGAACGGGGAAACCAAATTGGAGATGGAAGGATGGGATGAAAAAGATTTTGAGCGATCGGAGCCTGAACGTGCAAAGGCTGAGAGGCGTGCATGGAATAGTGAATTGGAACGATGTGGTATAATATATTTTTTTTTTTTTTTTTTTATATACTTTGTCGCTGTCTCCCGCGTTTGCGAGGTAGCGCAAGGAAACAGACGAAAGAAATGGCCCAACCCTCCCCATACACATGTACATACACACGTCCACACACGCAAATATACATACCTACACAGCTTTCCATGGTTTACCCCGGACGCTTCACATGCCTTGATTCAATCCACTGACAGCACGTCAACCCCTGTATACCACATCGCTCCAATTCACTCTATTCCTTGCCCTCCTTTCACCCTCCTGCATGTTCAGGCCCCGATCACACAAAATCCTTTTCACTCCATCTTTCCACCTCCAATTTGGTCTCCCTCTTCTCCTCGTTCCCTCCACCTCCGACACATATATCCTCTTGGTCAATCTTTCCTCACTCATTCTCTCCATGTGCCCAAACCACTTCAAAACACCCTCTTCTGCTCTCTCAACCACGCTCTTTTTATTTCCACACATCTCTCTTACCCTTACGTTACTTACTCGATCAAACCACCTCACACCACACATTGTCCTCAAACATCTCATTTCCAGCACATCCATCCTCCTGCGCACAACTCTATCCATAGCCCACGCCTCGCAACCATACAACATTGTTGGAACCACTATTCCTTCAAACATACCCATTTTTGCTTTCCGGGATAATGTTCTCGACTTCCACAAATTTTTCAAGGCTCCCAAAATTTTCGCCCCCTCCCCCACCCTATGATCCACTTCCGCTTCCATGGTTCCATCCGCTGACAGATCCACTCCCAGATATCTAAAACACTTCACTTCCTCCAGTTTTTCTCCATTCAAACTCACCTCCCAATTGACTTGACCCTCAACCCTACTGTACCTAATAACCTTGCTCTTATTCACATTTACTCTTAACTTTCTTCTTCCACACACTTTACCAAACTCCGTCACCAGCTTCTGCAGTTTCTCACATGAATCCGCCACCAGCGCTGTATCATCAGCGAACAACAACTGACTCACTTCCCAAGCTCTCTCATCCCCAACAGACCTCATACTTGCCCCTCTTTCCAAGACTCTTGCATTTACCTCCCTAACAACCCCATCCATAAAAAAATTAAACAACCATGGAGACATCACACACCCCTGCCGCAAACCTACATTCACTGAGAACCAATCACTTTCCTCTCTTCCTACACGTACACATGCCTTACATCCTCGATAAAAACTTTTCACTGCTTCTAACAACTTGCCTCCCACACCATATATTCTTAATACCTTCCACAGAGCATCTCTATCAACTCTATCATATGCCTTCTCCAGATCCATAAATGCTACATACAAATCCATTTGCTTTTCTAAGTATTTCTCACATACATTCTTCAAAGCAAACACCTGATCCACACATCCTCTCCCACTTCTGAAACCACACTGCTCTTCCCCAATCTGATGCTCCGTACATGCCTTCACCCTCTCAATCAATACCCTCCCATATAATTTACCAGGAATACTCAACAAACTTATACCTCTGTAATTTGAGCACTCACTCTTATCCCCTTTGCCTTTGTACAATGGCACTATGCACGCATTCCGCCAATCCTCAGGCACCTCACCATGAGTCATACATACATTAAATAACCTTACCAACCAGTCAACAATACAGTCACCCCCTTTTTTAATAAATTCCACTGCAATACCATCCAAACCTGCTGCCTTGCCGGCTTTCATCTTCCGCAAAGCTTTTACTACCTCTTCTCTGTTTACCAAATCATTTTCCCTAACCCTCTCACTTTGCACACCACCTCGACCAAAACACCCTATATCTGCCACTCTGTCATCAGACACATTCAACAAACCTTCAAAATACTCATTCCATCTCCTTCTCACATCACCACTACTTGTTATCACCTCCCCATTTACGCCCTTCACTGAAGTTCCCATTTGCTCCCTTGTCTTACGCACCCTATTTACCTCCTTCCAGAACATCTTTTTATTCTCCCTAAAATTTACTGATAGTCTCTCACCCCAACTCTCATTTGCCCTTTTTTTCACCTCTTGCACCTTTCTCTTGACCTCCTGTCTCTTTCTTTTATACTTCTCCCACTCAATTGCATTTTTTCCCTGCAAAAATCGTCCAAATGCCTCTCTCTTCTCTTTCACTAATACTCTTACTTCTTCATCCCACCACTCACTACCCTTTCTAAACAGCCCACCTCCCACTCTTCTCATGCCACAAGCATCTTTTGCGCAATCCATCACTGATTCCCTAAATACATCCCATTCCTCCCCCACTCCCCTTACTTCCATTGTTCTCACCTTTTTCCATTCTGTACACAGTCTCTCCTGATACTTCTTCACACAGGTCTCCTTCCCAAGCTCACTTACTCTCACCACCTTCTTCACCCCAACATTCACTCTTCTTTTCTGAAAACCCATACTAATCTTCACCTTAGCCTCCACAAGATAATGATCAGACATCCCTCCAGTTGCACCTCTCAGCACATTGACATCCAAAAGTCTCTCTTTCGCACGCCTGTCAATTAACACGTAATCCAATAACGCTCTCTGGCCATCTCTCCTACTTACATAAGTATACTTATGTATATCTCGCTTTTTAAACCAGGTATTCCCAATCATCAGTCCTTTTTCAGCACATAAATCTACAAGCTCTTCACCATTTCCATTTACAACACTGAACACCCCATGCATACCAATTATTCCCTCAACTGCCACATTACTCATCTTTGCATTCAAATCACCCATCACTATAACCCGGTCTCGTGCATCAAAACCGCTAACACACTCATTTAGCTGCTCCCAAAACACTTGCCTCTCATGATCTTTCTTCTCATGCCCAGGTGCATATGCACCAATAATCACCCACCTCTCTCCATCAACTTTCAATTTTACCCATATTAATCGGGAATTTATTTTCTTACATTCTATCACATACTCCCACAACTCCTGTTTTAGGAGTATTGCTACTCCTTCCCTTGCTCTTGTCCTCTCACTAACCCCTGACTTCACTCCCCAGACATTTCCAAACCACTCTTCCCCTTTACCCTTGAGCTTCGTTTCACTCAGAGCCAAAACATCCAGGTTCCTTTCCTCAAACATACTACCTATCTCTCCTTTTTTCACATCTTGGTTACATCCACACACATTTAGGCACCCCACTCTGAGCCTACGAGGAGGATGAGCACTCCCCGCGTGACTCCTTCTTCTGTTTCCCATTTTAGAAAGTTAATACAAGGAGGGGAGGATTTCCGGCCCCCCGCTCCCGTCCCCTCTAGTCGCTTATAATATATAAATATATAAATATATATATATATATATATATATATATATATATATATATATATATATATATATTCTTTTCTTTCTTTTAAACTATTCGCCATTTCCCGCGTTAGCGAGGTAGCGTTAGGAACAGAGGACTGGGCCTTTTTTGGAATATCCTCACCTGGCCCCCTCTGTTCCTTCTTTTGGAAAATTAAAAAAAAACGAGAGGGGAGGATTTCCAGCCCGCCGCTCCCTCCCCTTTTAGTCGCCTTCTACGACGCGCAGGGAATACGTGGGAAGTATTCTTAATCCCCTATCTGGGAGTGGATCTGGCAGCGGATGGAACCATGGAAGCGGAAGTGGATCATAGGGTGGGGGAGGGGGCGAAAATTCTGGGAGCCTTGAAGAATGTGTGGAAGTCGAGAACATTATCTCGGAAAGCAAAAATGGGTATGTTTGAAGGAATAGTGGTTCCAACAATGTTGTATGGTTGCGAGGCGTGGACTATGGATAGAGTTGTGCGCAGGAGGATGGATGTGCTGGAAATGAGATGTTTGAGGACAATGTGTGGTGTGAGGTGGTTTGATCGAGTAAGTAACGTAAGGGTAAGAGAGATTGTGTGGAAATAAAAAGAGCGTGGTTGAGAGAGCAGAAGAGGGTGTTTTGAAATGGTTTGGTCACATGGAGAGAATGAGTGAGGAAAGATTGACCAAGAGGATATATGTGTCGGAGGTGGAGGGAACGAGGAGAAGAGGGAGACCAAATTGGAGGTGGAAAGATGGAGTGAAAAAGATTTTGTGTGATTGGGGCCTGAACATGCAGGAGGGTGAAAGGAGGGCAAGGAATAGAGTGAATTGGAGCGATGTGGTATACCGGGGTTGACGTGCTGTCTGTGGATTGAATCAAGGCATGTGAAGCGTCTGGGGTAAACCATGGAAAGCTGTGTAGGTATGTATATTTGCGTGTGTGGACGTATGTATATACATGTGTATGGGGGTGGGTTGGGCCATTTCTTTCGTCTGTTTCCTTGCGCTACCTCGCAAACGCCGGAGACAGCGACAAAGCAAAAAAAAAAAAAAAAAAAAAAATATATATATATATATATATATATATATATATATATATATATATATATATATATATATTATACTTTATCGCTCTCTCCCGCGTTAGCGAGGTAGCGCAAGGAAACAGACGAAAGAATGGCCCAACCCACCCACATACACATGTATATACATACATGTCTACACACGCACATATACATACCTATGCATCTCAACGTATATATATATTTATATATATATATATATATATATATATATATATATATATATATATTTTTTTTTTTTTTTTTTTTTTTTTTTTTGCTTTGTCGCTGAATCTCACATCCATGTGCCACAGTTCAGACACGTATTCTTCCGTGTAGGTTAATACACTTTCAATTTCTCTTCACTAAAGCTTTCAGTGCATCTCCAATTTTCCCTCATTGCATAAGTCTACACTCTACCTGAGCTTTCCCGCTACAGAACTGTTACTAAACAGTCATGTAGACTGATATCATACTGCCATATTCCATCCCTTGTTAAAACCACAGGTTTCTTTTCATTAGCTTTCGCTTTTGTAACATCCCCGTATGTGTACCATCCAAGCGGCCAATGAGTCTGTGCAGCCCTTCTGCAACTTAACAACATAACATCATTGGCAAACAGCAAGTGATGCCTTTATAACCGTTTCTCCAAGATTTATTCTAAATGTCAAATATTAACGTTGGCTCATGAAATGCTGGCTAATGAAATTTCTTACCCATAAGACAAGCATCGAGAAACTTGGCCTCTAGGATGCCTTGGTAGGTGACGCCTCCATGTTCCCGAACCATATCCTGCAACTCTTGACGGAGTCGCAGCTGTTCCTGCTGATGCTTGGCCAGCAGGAAAGATGAGAAAGCCAAAGTGGATGCTGTGGTGTCATAGCCAGCTAGCAGGAAGAGTATACTCTGAGCTACCATACTACTGTCGTCTAGAACTGAAATAGAAGAGGGGACTTCTGTAAGACAAACGTTAATACGATATATATAATTCTTTTTTCTTATCATTTTATTATACGTGGGAGACGTATAAAAGAAAGAGACAGGAGGTCAAGAGAAAGGTGCAAGAGGTGAAAAAAGGGCAAATGAGATTTGGGGTGAGAGAGTATCATTAAATTTTAGGGAGAATAAAAAGATGTTCTGGAAGGAGGTAAATAAAGTGCGTAAGACAAGGGAACAAATGGGAACTTCAGTGAAGGGCGCAAATGGGGAGATGATAACAAGTAGTGGTGATGTGAGAAGGAGATGGAGTGAGTATTTTGAAGGTTTGTTGAATGTGTTTGATGATAGAATGGCAGATATAGGGTGTTTTGGTCGAGGTGGTGTGCAAAGTGAGAGGGTTAGGGAAAATGATTTGGTAAACAGAGAAGTGGTAGTAAAAGCTTTGCGGAAGATGAAAGCCGGCAAGGCAGCGGGTTTGGATGGTATTGCAGTGGAATTTATTAAAAAAGGTGGTGACTGTATTGTTGACTGGTTGGTAAGGTTATTTAATGTATGTATGACTCATGGTGAGGTGATTGAGGATTGGCGGAATGCGTGCATAGTGCCATTGTACAAAGGCAAAGGGGATAAGAGTGAGCGCTCAAATTACAGAGGTATAAGTTTGTTGAGTATTCCTGGTAAATTATATGGGAGGGTATTGATTGAGAGGGTGAAGACATGTACAGAGCATCAGATTGGGGAAGAGCAGTGTGGTTTCAGAAGTGGTAGAGGATGTGTGGATCAGGTGTTTGCTTTGAGAATGTATGTGAGAAATACTTAGAAAAGCAAATGGATTTGTATGTAGCATTTATGGATCTGGAGAAGGAATATGATAGAGTTGATAGAGATGCTCTGTGGAAGGTATTAAGAATATATGGTGTGGGAGGCAAGTTGTTAGAAGCAGTGAAAAGTTTTTATCGAGGATGTAAGGCATGTGTACGTGTAGGAAAAGAGGAAAGTGATTGGTTCTCAGTGAATGTAGGTTTGCGGCAGGGGTGTGTGATGTCTCCATGGTTGTTTAATTTGTTTATGGATGGGGTTGTTAGGGAGGTGAATGCAAGAGTTTTGGAAAGAGGGGCAAGTATGAAGTCTGTTGGGGATGAGAGAGCTTGGGAAGTGAGTCAGTTGCTGTTCGCTGATGATACAGCGCTGGTGGCTGATTCATGTGAGAAACTGCAGAAGCTGGTGACTAAGTTTGGTAAAGTGTGTGAAAGAAGAAAGTTAAGAGTAAATGTGAATAAGAGCAAGGTTATTAGGTACAGTAGGGTTGAGGGTCAAGTCAATTGGGAGGTGAGTTTGAATGGAGAAAACCTGGAGGAAGTGAAGTGTTTTAGATATCTGGGAGTGGATCTGGCAGCGGATGGAACCATGGAAGCGGAAGTGGATCATAGGGTGGGGGAGGAGGCGAAAATTCTGGGAGCCTTGAAGAATGTGTGGAAGTCGAGAACATTATCTCGGAAAGCAAAAATGGGTATGTTTGAAGGAATAGTGGTTCCAACAATGTTGTATGGTTGCGAGGCGTGGGCTATGGATAGAGTTGTGCGCAGGAGGATGGATGTGCTGGAAATGAGATGTTTGAGGACAATGTGTGGTGTGAGGTGGTTTGATCGAGTAAGTAATGTAAGGGTAAGAGAGATGTGTGGAAATAAAAAAAGCGTGGTTGAGAGAGCAGAAGAGGGTGTTTTGAAATGGTTTGGGCACATGGAGAGAATGAGTGAGGAAAGATTGACCAAGAGGATATATGTGTCGGAGGTGGAGGGAACGAGGAGAAGAGGGAGACCAAATTGGAGGTGGAAAGATGGAGTGAAAAAGATTTTGTGTGATCGGGGCCTGAACATGCAGGAGGGTGAAAGGAGGGCAAGGAATAGAGTGAATTGGAGCGATGTGGTATACCGGGGTTGACGTGCTGTCAGTGGATTGAATCAAGGCGTGTGAAGCGTCTGGGGTAAACCATGGAAAGCTGTGTAGGTATGTATATTTGCGTGTGTGGACGTATGTATATACATGTGTATGGGGGTGGGTTGGGCCATTTCTTTCGTCTGTTTCCTTGCGCTACCTCGCAAACGCGGGAGACAGCGACAAAGCAAAAAAAAAAAAAAAAATATATATATCAGAAAATGTAAAGTGTTCTTAGGTACCTTGGAGATAAAATAGCACCGAATGGAACTATGGACGTGGAAGCGTCAGTGTGGACAAGGAGGCTAAGATTTTGGGAGCTTTGAAGAATGAGCAGAGAGATCGTTATCTGGGATGGCAAATGGGGGTGACTTAAGGTACAGTAATGCCGATAATATAATATGGACGAAAGACACTGAGGCATACATAAGGCAGTGCGGAGAAAGCTGGATGTGTTGGAAATTAGATGTTTGACGACAATGTTCGATGCGAGGAAGTTTGATCGAGTAATTAATAAAATGAAAAGAGAAAGGTGTGGTAATGAAAAATGTGGTTGAGAGACCTGAAAAGGGTGTGATGAAATTATTTGAACAAATGGAAAGAATGAGAGAGGGAAGGTTGACAAAGGGAATGTATGTGTCAGAAGTGTTGAGAACAAGGACAACTGGGATAGCAAATTGAAGATGGAAGGATGGAGTGAAAAAAGATTTTCATCGACTGGGGCATGAACATGCAAGAGTGAAAGGCATGCACCGGATATAGTGCATTAGAATTATGTGGTATACAGGGGTCTACGTGCTGTCAATGGACTTAACGAGGACATCTGAAGCATGCAGAGAAACCATGAAAATTAAGTAGGTGGTGTCTTGTTCTAGGTTAAGTCTTACCTAAAGATGGTAGCTTAACTAGCTATATATCATATTATCTGCAGCTACTTCACAAGGATCAATATTAAGATTTTATACCCCATTCAACAAAACACAACCTCATAACTTTAAAAAGATTTAGAAAATATCTCCATTTCAAAAATGATATTATCAACGCGTACAAGATTAAGCTTAAGAGAAGAAAGTGTTCTGCAATCCGTCACACAATGCATTCCTACCTTTTTTTTGGTTGGGGTTATCCAGGCCGGCGCGCGCCTCCAACAGCAGGTCAAGGAAGTCCCCACGCGTATGGCCCTTCTGTCTGGCTGTAATGGTCTCTTTAACCACTTCCATAAAGAAGTCTAATTCAGGAGGATTAAAGCGAAGCTTTAATACTTTGAATAAAGATGGCAAAGTTAGTAAGAGCAAAAATCTTATCCACCTTCCAAAAGTCAAAGAAAAAAACGGTGAGGCCTTCTTCGGAAACTCGGCATTATTGTCTTCAAAAGAATTACATTCTATTCCAAATGCACAAGAGGCAATTGTGTCCATAGTGAACCGCCCAAAGTTGTCTTTCATATTAACGGATGGCTGTATAGCTGCCTGTTTAAGGGAAAAGGAGACAAGGGTGTTGGCGATGTCACAGACTAAAGGGAACATTCCCCGTATCTTGCCCGAAGTAAATGTTGGCGTCATAATGGCTCGTAGATTCTTCCAATCTTCTCCTGTCTTCACGGTGAGCAGATCATTCATGACTTTTTCATTCTCGTTTTTCAAGTTAAATGTACGACGGTCTGTGAAGTGGTCAAAGTCTTTAACAAGGACTTGTTTAAGGAGATCTGGATCACCGATCATCAGAACTGGTTTAAGCATTTCATACGTCCCGCAGAAAGTTGATCCCCCATACTTGGTGTAAACCTATAGAAATATAAACACAACAAAGTATAAATACGAATGATCTTAATACATGAGTACGAATATCTTACTATATTTCACATAATAAGTGTTACTGGACTCAGCCTGCCTGATGTTACAACTCAAGTGAAAAGTCACTTTTGGTGAAGCTGTATCACCAAAGAACATGTCATTTCAAGGGATCCTAGTTAAACCCTTGACTACTTCAGCACTTGCTACGAAAAAGTACCAGATGGATTGAAGCTTGCTAATGTAACATCCATTTCCAAAAAAGGTACTAAATCACACTCCGGAAATTATGGCCCAATCGGGTTAGCGTCTGTAGTTAGTGAACTCACAGAAACCATCACTCCCGAAAAGATTTTGAACCACTTAAAGACACCAAGAATCTTTTAGTTCTCCCTTTTAATAATAATTTCACTTTACTTCCCATGTTGCTTAAATCCTTTAATGTAAATGTTGCCTTTAGCAACAATAATACTATAAAGAATATCTTAATCAGGAATTCACCAGAAAATTCTCTTTCGGCTCTGAGTAAAACGAAGCTCAAGGGTAAAATGGAAGATTGGTTTGAGAATGTCTTGGGAGTAAAGTCAGAAGTTAGTGAGAGGAAAAGACCTAAGGAAGGAGTAGCACTACTCCTGAAGCAGCAGTTGTGAGAATGTGATAGAGTGTAAGAAAGTAAACTCTAGATTGATTTGGGTGAAACTGAAAGTGGAAAGAGAAAGATGGGTGATTATTGGTGCCTATGCACCTGGCCAGGAGAAGAAAGATCATGAGAGGCAAGCGTTTTGGGAGCAGCTGAGTGAGTACGTTAGCAGCGTTGATGCACGAGACCGGGTTATAGTGATGGGTGATTTGAATACAAAGGTGAGTAATGTGGCAGTTGAGGGTATAATTGATGTAGATGTACATGGGGTGTTCAGTGTTGTAAATGAAAATGGTGAAGAGCTTGTAGATTTGAGTGCCGAAAAAGGGCTGGTGATTCGGAATACCTGGTTTAAAAAGAGAGATATACATAAGTGTACGCATGTAAGTAGGAGAGATGGCCATAGAGTGTTATTGGACTACGTGTTAATTGATAGGCGCGTGAAAGAGACTTTTGGATGTTAATATACTGAGAGGGGCAGCTGGATGGATGTCTGATCATTATCTTGTAAAGGCGAAGGTGAAGATTTGTAGAGGTTTTCAGAAAAGAAGAGAGAATGCTGGGGTGAAGAGAGTGATGAAAGTAGTGAGCTTGGAAAGGAGACTTGTGTGAGGAAGTACCAGGAGAGATTGAGTGCAGAATGGAAAAAGGTGAGAGGAAATGACGTAAGGGCAGTGAGGGAGGGAAGCAGTGACAGCTTGCGTAAAAGATGCTTGTGGCATGAGAAAAAAAGGGAGGTGGACAGGTTAGAAAGGGTAGTGAGTGGTGGGATGAAGAAGTAAGATTGTTCGTGAAACAGAAGAGAGAGGCGTTTGGACAATTTTTGCAGGGAAGTAGTGCGAATGACTGGGAAATGTATAAAAGAAAGAGGCAGGTCAAGAGAAAGGTGCAAGAGTTGAAAAAGAGGGCAAATGAAAGTTGGGGTGAGAGAGTACAATTAAATTTTGGGGAGAATATGAAGATTTTTGGAAGGCGATAAACAAAGTGCGTAAAACAAGAGACCAAATGGGAACATCGGTGAAGGGGGCTAATGAGGAGGAAATAACAAGTAGTGGTGAAGTGAGAGGGAGATGGAGTGAGTATTTTGAAGGTTTGTTGAATGTGTTTGATGATAGAGTGGCAGATATGAGACGTTTTGGTCGAGGTGGTGTGCGAAGTGAGGTCAGGGAGAATGGTTTGGTGAACAGAGATAAGGTAGTGAAAGCTTTGCGGAAGATAAGACCCGGCAAGGCGGCGGGTTTGGATGGCATTGCAGTGGAATTTATCAAAAAAGGGGGGTGACTGTTCTGTTGACTGGCTGGTAATGATAGTCACTGTATATGAGGTTCATGGTGAAGTGCCTGAGGATTGGTGGAATGCAGGCATAGCGCCATTGTACAAAGGCAAAGGGGATAAAGGTGAGTGTTCCAATCACAAAGGTATAAGCTTGTTGTGTATTCCTGGGAAATCATATGGGAGGGTACTTGGGAAGAGCAGTTTGGTTTCAGAAGTGATAGAGGATGTGTGGATCAGGTGTTTCCTTTGAAGAATGTATGTGAGAAATACTTAGAAAAACAGATGGATTTTTATGTAGCATTTATGGATCTGGAGAAGGCATATGATAGAGTTGATAGAGATGCATTGTGGAAGGTATTAAGAGTATATGGTTTGGGAGGTAAGTTGCTAGAAGCAGTGAAAAGTTTTTATCAAGAATGTAAGGCATGTGTACGAGTAGGAAGAGGAAAGCGATTGGTTTGCGGCAGGGGAGCGCGATGTCTCCATGGTTGTAAAATTTGTTTATGGAGGGGTTGTTAGAAAGGTGAACGCAAGAGTATTAGAGAGAGGGGTAAGTACGCAGTCCGTTATATATGAAAGGGCTTGGGAATTGAGTCAGTTGTTGTTCGCTGATGATACAGCATTGGTGGCCGATTCGAGAGAGAAACTGCAGAAGTTGGTGAATGAGTTTGGCAAAGTGTGAAAGAAAAAAGCCGAGAGTAAATGTGAATAAGAGCAAGGTTATTAGGTTCAGTAGGGTTGAGAGACAAGTAATTTGGGAGGCACGTTCGAATGGAGAAAAACTGGAGGAAGTGAAGTATTTCAGATATCTGGGAGTGGATTTCGCAGGGGATAAAACCATGGAAGCGCAAGTGAGTCACAGGAAAGGGGAGGGGGCGAAGGTTCTGGGAGCGTTGGAGAATGTGTGAAAGGCGAGAACATTATCTCGGAGAGAAAAAATGGTTATGTTTGAGGGCATAATGGTTCCAACAATGTTATATGGTAGCGAGGCATGGGCTATAGATAGGGATGTGCGTAGCAAGGTGGATGTGTTGCAAATGATATGTTTCAGAACAATATGTAGTGCGAGGTGGTTTGATCGAGTAAGTAATGAAAGGGTAAGAGAGATGTGCGGTAATAAGGTTTGGTTGAGAAAGCAAAAAAGGGTGTATTGAAATGGTTTGGTCACATGGTGAGAATAAGTGAGGAAAGATTGACAAAGAGGATATATATGTTAGAGGTGGAGGGAACGAGGAGAAGTGGGAGACCAAATTGGAGGTGGATGGATGAAGTGAAAATGATTTTGAGCGATAGGGGCCTGAACATGCAGGAGGGTATGTATGGACTTATCAAAACACATAAACAGAATTTTCCAGCAAGACCTATAGTGAGTTCAGTAGGCCCCATCACACATAAATTGTCAAAATGGTTAGTTTCTTTAGTAAGCCCTTTAATGTATAAGGTATCAAATTCTAATATCATGAACAATGAAGATTTAGTCAACAAGCTAAACAATATCAATGCTAATTTTGATTTCAAACTAGTTAGTTTTGAAGTTTCCTCACTTTTCACTAAAGTTCCAGTTGATGACCTTTTAGAATATTTATCTGATGTCTTGGATGATATTCATTTACATGTTTCAAAGTCTGTTTTCATTGAACTGATAAATTTGTGTATAAAAGACTGTGTATTTCAATTCAATGGAGATTACTATGCTCAAAAATTAGGTATGGCAATGGGTAACCATCTTTCACCTGTACTAAGTAAACTTTATATGGAATTTTTTGAAACAAAATTACCAAAGAATATCTTACCTTCTAACGCAATTTAGTTTAGGTATGTAGATGATGTTCTCTGTGTTTGGCCAACAAATGAAAATTTACAAATATTTCTCCCCTTACTTAACAATTTAGTATCTTCCATCAAATTTACTGTAGAAAATGAAAATAATGGTATGTTATTATTTTCAGATAGTATGATTCATTGGCAAGGAAACAAGTTTAAGTTTAGCATATACAGAAAACCCACCAATGTATGCTCATATATCCATTATCTCAAAATGACAGTTAAATTATCATCATTTCAATCTATGTTCCTTAGGGCATTACGTATTTGCAGTCCAGAGTTTATTGATGATGAATTTGAGAAAATATATTCTATTGGATCTAAGTTAAAGTACCCTAGATCTTTCATTGATAAATCCCTTAAGTTAGCAAAGAAATCATTTTATAGAGTTGAGCCCAAACTTCCCATTGACACCAAGAATCTTTTAGTTCTCCCTTTTGATAATAATTTCACTTTACTTCCCATGTTGCTTAAATCCTTTAATGTAAATGTTGCCTTTAGCAACAATAATACTATAAAGAATATCTTAATCAGGAATTTACCAGAAAATTCTCTTGGATGCATCTATAAAGTGCCTTGAGGAAATTGTGATAAATTTTATGTTGGTCAGACAGGTAAGGATCTTTCTGTTAGACTTAAGCAACATAAATATAGTATAAGAACGGGACAAGAATCAAATGCCTTGTTTAATCACGTTAAAAACTATGATCACTGTATTCACTGGAGTAATGCCATCTCAGTTATCAACTCTAACTCTATTACCAAGAGAAATATAATTAAATCTTGTATTATCAAATACACAAAGAATTGTAATCTTAATATTAGTGATGGTCTATACAAATTATATGACTTTATTGTTGATAAAATTTGCAAAATGATAAGTTTATGAACGCTCGTTGTATGTTTTGGACAATCACATGTTTACCAAATGGCGTCCTAGCTTCGTCTCTTCGATGTATATTAACTGACTGTTATATCTCTCTCTTGTGTCTCACTTGATGATGTGATTATTACACGAAAGTGCACTTGGGAACTTTTCGTGTTTCATTTTCCCCGTGGACTCATAGGAATATATATATATATATATATATATATATATATATATATATATATATATATGGTTGTACTTTGTGTAATGAAGAAAATTGAGAAACATCATAAGCCAATATTCCTGTTTCATGATAAGAGAAGTGGACCAGGCAGTATGATACAGTGGTTAAATTGATGAGAACTACTATTGACGTTTGTGTAAATAAATTATAAATTTCCCTTTTCCATAGCCAGAGGTTGAACCATTATGTGACATTCATTTTTTCATTTCATTTCAAGCTAGAAGTTTCAGTTTACTAAATTATTCCTTACATTTTTCATATGTATATATATATATGTATATATATATATATATATATATATATATATATATATATATATATATATATATATATATATATATATATATATATATATATGTGTGTGTGTGTGTGTATGTGTATGTGCGTATGTATGTGTATGTATATATATATATATATATATATATATATTTATATATATATATATATATATATATATATATATATATATATATATATATATATATATATATATATATATATATATATATATATATTATCCCTGGGGATAGGGGTGAAAGAATACTTCCCACGCATTCCTCGCGTGTCGTAGAAGGCGACTAGAGGGGACGGGAGCGGGGGGCCAGAAATCCTCCCTCCTTGTATTTTTTTAACTTTCTAAAATGGGAAACAGAAGAAGGAGTCACGCGGGGAGTGCTCATCCTCCTCGAAGGCTCAGACTGGGGTGTCTAAATGTGTGTGGATGTAACCAAGATGTGAAAAAAGGAGAGATAGGTAGAATGTTTGAGGAAAGGAACCTGGATGTTTTGGCTCTGAGTGAAACGAAGCTCAAGGGTAAAGGGGAAGAGTGGTTTGGGAATGTCTTGGGAGTAAAGTCTGGGGTTGGTGAGAGGACAAGAGCAAGGGAAGGAGTAGCAATACTCCTGAAACAGGAGTTGTGGGAGTATGTGACAGAATGTAAGAAAGTAAATTCTCGATTAATATGGGTAAAACTGAAAGTTGATGGAGAGAGATGGGTGATTATTGGTGCATATGCACCTGGGCATGAGAAGAAAGATTATGAGAGGCAAGTGTTTTGGGAGCAGCTGAATGAGTGTGTTAGTGGTTTTGATGCACGAGACCGGGTTATAGTGATGGGTGATTTGAATGCAAAGGTGAGTAATGTGGCAGTTGAGGGAATAATTGGTATACATGAAGTGTTCAGTGTTGTAAATGGAAATGGTGAAGAGCTTGTAGATTTATGTGCTGAAAAAGGACTGGTGATTGGGAATACCTGGTTTAAAAAGCGAGATATACATAAGTATACGTATGTAAGTAGGAGAGATGGCCAGAGAGCGTTATTGGATTACGTGTTAATTGACAGGCGCGCGAAAGAGAGACTTTTGGATGTTAATGTGCTGAGAGGTGCAACTGGAGGAATGTCTGATCATTATCTTGTGGAGGCTAAGGTGAAGATTTGTATGGGTTTTCAGAAAAGAAGAGTGAATGTTGGGGTGAAGAGGGTGGTGAGAGTAAGTGAGCTTGGGAAGGAGACCTGTGTGAGGAAGTACCAGGAGAGACTGAGTATGGAATGGAAAAAGGTGAGAACAATGGAAGTAAGGGGAGTGGGGGAGGAATGGGATGTATTTAGGGAATCAGTGATGGATTGCGCAAAAGATGCTTGTGGCATGAAAAGAGTGGGAGGTGGGTTGATTAGAAAGGGTAGTGAGTGGTGGGATGAAGAAGTAAGATTATTAGTGAAAGAGAAGAGAGAGGTATTTGGACGATTTTTGCAGGGAAAAAATGCAATTGAGTGGGAGATGTATAAAAGAAAGAGACAGGAGGTCAAGTGAAAGGTGCAAGAGGTGAAAAAGAGGGGAAATGAGATTTGGGGTGAGAGAGTATCATTAAATTTTAGGGAGAATAAAAAGATGTTCTGGAAGGAGGTAAATAAAGTGCGTAAGACAAGGGAGCAAATGGGAACTTCAGTGAAGGGCGCAAATGGAGAGGTGAAAACAAGTAGTGGTGATGTGAGAAGGAGATGAAGTGAGTATTTTGAAGGTTTGTTGAATGTGTTTGATAATAGAGTGGCAGATATAGGGTGTTTTGGTCGAGGTGGTGTGCAAAGTGAGAGGGTTAGGGAAAATGATTTGGTAAACAGAGAAGAGGTAGTAAAAGCTTTGCGGAAGATGAAAGCCGGCAAGGCAGCAGGTTTGGATGGTATTGCAGTGGAATTTATTAAAAAAGGGGGTGACTGTATTATTACTGGTTGGTAAGGTTATTTAATGTATGTATGACTCATGGTGAGGTGCCTGAGGATTGGCGGAATGCGTGCATAGTGCCATTGTACAAAGGCAAAGGGGATAAGAGTGAGTGCTCAAATTACAGAGGTATAAGTTTGTTGAGTATTCCTGGTAAATTATATGGGAGGGTATTGATTGAGAGGGTGAAGGCATGTACAGAGCATCAGATTGGGGAAAAGCAGTGTGGTTTCAGAAGTGGTAGAGGATGTGTGGATCAGGTGTTTCCTTTGAAGAATGTATGTGAGAAATACTTAGAAAAGCAAATGGATTTGTATGTAGCATTTATGGATCTGGAGAAGGCATATGACAGAGTGGATAGAGATGCTCTGTGGAAGGTATTAAGAATACATGGTGTGGGAGGCAAGTAGTTAGAAGCAGTGAAAAGTTTTTATCGAGGATGTAAGGCATATGTACGTGTAGGAAGAGAGGAAAGTGATTGGTTCTCAGAGAATGTAGGTTTGCGGCAGGGGTGTGTGATGTCTCCATGGTTGTTTAATTTGTTTATGGATGGGGTTGTTAGGGAGGTGAATGCAAGAGTTTTGGAAAGAGGGGCAAGCATGAAGTCTGTTGGGGATGAGAGAGCTTGGGAAGTGAGTCAGTTGTTGTTCGATGATGATACAGCGCTGGTGGCTGATTCATGTGAGAAACTGCAGAAGCTGGTGACTGAGTTTGGTAAAGTGTGTGAAAGAAGAAAGTTAAGAGTAAATGTGAATAAAAGCAAGGTTATTAGGTACAGTAGGGTTGAGGATCAAGTCAAGTGGGAGGTAAGTTTGAATGGAGAAAAACTGGAGAAAGTAAAGTGTTTTAGATATCTGGGAGTGGATCTGGCAGCGGATGGAACCATGGAAGCGGAAGTGGATCATAGGGTGGGGGAGGGGGCGAAAATCCTGGGAGCCTTGAAGAATGTGTGGAAGTCGAGAACATTATCTCGGAAAGCAAAAATGGGTATGTTTGAAGGAATAGTGGTTCCAACAATGTTGTATGGTTGCGAGGCGTGGGCTATGGATAGAGTTGTGCGCAGGAGGATGGATGAGCTGGAAATGAGATGTTTGAGGACAATGTGTGGTGTGAGGTGGTTTGATCGAGTAAGTAACGTAAGGGTAAGAGAGATGTGTGGAAATAAAAAGAGCGTGGTTGAGAGAGCAGAAGAGGGTGTTTTGAGATGGTTTGGGCACATGGAGAGAATGAGTGAGGAAAGATTGACCAAGAGGATATATGTGTCGGAGGTGGAGGGAACGAGGAGAAGTGGGAGACCAAATTGGAGGTGGAAAGATGGAGTGAAAAAGATTTTGTGTGATCGGGGCCTGAACATGCAGGAGGGTGAAAGGAGGGCAAGGAATAGAGTGAATTGGATCGATGTGGTATACCGGGGTTGACGTGCTGTCAGTGGATTAAAACAGGGC